>NC_036463.1:24841769-25001769 GCF_002775205.1 Xiphophorus maculatus
GGTGCAAAAAGTCCCACATTCAGAGCAGAACTTCACAGATTCACCCTGAAACCGGATCGCCTCGGCTTCAGAGATCCGGCCGCTAGCGGAGGTTGTTCTGGTTCTGGTTCTGGTTCCTGTTAAACAGTCAGAAAACATCAGCTGATTGGAGGAAAATGTTTTGTTGTTTTCAGACTTCCTGGTCAAACGATGACCTGCAGGACGTCAACAGACTGAAATGAGAACAGAAACAGAAAATGACTTTATTGTTCAGAAACTTTTCATTATTATTATTTAATTTTTTTTACATACTAAAGTTCCCGCCGGAACATTTCTTTTTGTGTTTCTAGTACGCATAAATCTGAAGCACAAGCTACATCCGCTAACAGCAGCGATGGACGACAAAGCTGCTTCAAGGTGATGCAATAGAGAGAAAACATGGCCGCCTGTTGATCAGGTGTGAATTTCTGAAGTTGCGTAAAAAGAAAAGAAAAGAAAAGAAAAGAATAGAATAGAATAGAATTCAACTTTATTGTCATTGCACTGTCACAAGTACAAGCAACCAGATGTAGTTTGCATCTATCCAGAAGTGCTCTATGAGATATAGATATTTATTTACAGATGTACAAGACTCTGTATGTATGGACTATAAGGGGTTATAGCAAGAGATATAGATATTGTGTATAAATATAAATATGGGAGCTATATGCACAGATTATACAGAATATACAAGAATGTTAGGGAATGGATTATAGATAAATAATGGCAGATAAAATGTACAGGTTGTATGTGTGTGTGAAGAAAACAGTCCGTGATGTGTGTGTGTGTGAGAATAGTCCATGTGTTATTGTTGTATGAGAGGATAGGGGAGTCCAGTCCTTATAGTTTATGTTTTATGTCAGGAGGCGTTCAAAAGCGTGACAGCTGTGGGAAAGAAGCTGTTTGATTAGCATCGCTAGCTAACAGCTGATTCATCAGAATATCGTCAGTCTGAATGTTTGGAGGTTCAGGACTGATTCATTAATCCAGCAGAGATTGTTCCTGAATTTCAAAGCTCCGCCATGTTGCTCCTCTGCTGACTTCCTGTCGGCCATGTTGGGATTTATTCTGTTCTGAGTTCAGGTCCAATTTCCTGAATCTGAACGGTTCAGGATGATTTTCTGTAAGTTTGTGTTTGTTTGCTGCGAATCGAAATGTTTCTTTAAAAGTAGAGATTTTGAAGCTGTTAGTTTTTGAAGCTGTTAGTTTTTGTTAGTTTAGCAGCTTCGTCTGGTTTCAGTTGCTGATTGGCGTCAGATTTACAGAGAAAGAGACTCATTGTGTTAAAATATTAGAACAGTGACCTGGACGAGTAACGTTAATCTGACTGGAAATATTAAAACGTTAAATTCCTCGTTCCTGAATAAAGTGCTTGGAGCTTCCACATCCCCATGGTGACCTCTGAGCCTTCCTCCTCCTCCTCCAGCTCTGATGATGCTGACCAGTTCCTGGATCAGAATCAGAAACATGTTTGGTTTGATTTTCCCAAACAAATGAGGACAAGGTGGACGGACGGACAGAGAGGCTGACAGACTCGACCTTCGGATGAAAAGCGACCAGCTGAGTTTTGGTTTCTCATCGTTTCTCTAGTGTTGCTCACTGAGGAATGAATCGGCCGCACTTTCAGTCACGATGAGGATGAGGCACCACTGTGACTCTGTGTGTGTGTGTGTGTGTGTGTGTGCGTGTGTGTGTGTGTGTGTGTGTGTGTGTGTGTGTGTGTGTGTGTGTGTGTGCGTGTGTGTGTGTGTGTGTGTGTGTGTAGGTTCTGACTTGATCTTTGCAAATCCTCTGAATGCATTCATGCACACACTCTCAACATGTTCCAGCGTCTGCCTCAGAGTGTCAGGAGGGGGGTAACTACACCCATCTGTTGCCCCTCCCCCCCTCCCTTCGCTACAATGACATCATGAGAGGAATCAGAGACTGAAGATTGTTGAAACGTCGTGATGCTTCAGCCAGGAATCATTTCATAAAGGAGAAGAAAGAGAAGTTTCTATCTTCACCTCTTTATTCTCTCTTTTTCCTGACTGGAGGTTTTTATGAATCAAACCTTTAACTGCATCACTGAACTGATTGTTGATGAGCAACAGTTTTCATGCTCCGGGTCAAAACCACTGGTCTACGGCGCGATATTAGTGCCCAAACTAAGACTAGTTTTGGCCCTAACTAGTCTTAGTTAGTGCCTGGCGGTGGCTCCTTCGTTTCCTCAGGAGGTTAAAGTTACTGATCTGGTTAATGACAGTCGCCATTTTTCATGATGAAATTTCTTTTAAAGGAAAAAGTCACAGGTGACTAGCCGAGACATGCTAACGGCTAGCCTAATGCTTGCCTATGCAATGCTAATGCTAACCAATCTAAGGCTAATGCTGGAGGTCCAGCATCCTGCATGTTTTAGTCTCTCCCTGGTTTAACTCACCTGGACCCAATGATGGATCTTTAGAGACCAAAGAAGAACTTTCTGCATGTCCCACGTTTTGAACTGAAACAGTGAAACAGGCATTCAGTGTTTTAACCCCACAGCCTGGAATCAGCTGCAGTCTGAACTTAAGATGTTGGAAATGATTTGACTGGACTTATTTCGATCAGTTCTTAAAGATAGGCAACAAGATTCTATGAATCAGTGTTATTGTTTTTAAATTGTTTTTATTGTTTTATACTTGTGCATATGTATTCATTGGTTTTATCTTGTAACCAGGTTGCTATGTATTGCAAATTTCTGTTCAGGTCCATCTTGAAAATGAGATCTAGATCTCAGCGGGGTTTACCTGGTTAAATAAAGGAATATATATGAAACTTTGACCTGCTGAAAGTTTGTCACAGTTTTCTCTCCGTAGTGTTGGAACCACCAGAGAGACTAAAGCTGCAGGATGCCGGCCCTCCAGGACCCACTTTGGGCTCCCCTGGGCTAGTCTCTCCAATGCTAACGCTAGCTACAGGAAGGATGTAGCCTCCTGCTATAAGGACGTAGCCCCCGCTGGGTGCTCAGTGGTCCTAATTTTGGCCCTAATGTTGCTCCGTAGAAATCTGAATCTCCGACTGCTTCATCCGTCCATCGCCTCCTTCCTTGGAAAACAGAAGCTGGGAAATCTGGGAATATCATCTCCTCACATCGCCCTGCTGTTGAGACTGAGGATGAGGAGTGGTTGCCATGGCGACTGAACTGGGTTACCCCCCCCGTCACCCTCCCTCTGCTCGGCCGTCTACCTGCTGTCGTCCCACAGCCTCCACAGGCAGACAGACTGGGAGTACTGGGTCTGAGTTGGGCGGCAGATTGGACGTGTCAAGCCGCCGTCTCAGAAGCTAAATCGGGCCGAACCGGGCCGAACAGCCGGCTGCGTCTAAAAATACCCGCCTGGAGGCGCTGGGAAACACCTCAGGAATGCGTCGCCGTGGGAACGGCGAGGGAACCGAGGTCCCTGCGCTCATTACAGCGAGTGGAAACGACGATGCGTTCAAGGCGTGTGGGACAAATGAGGACAGCTGGCTCAGCTACAGCAGAACTCAGGAAGCTGTGGAGGATTTCTGCTGTAAACCTGAAACTTCAGGGAAGTTTAATGCAATTTAAGGAAAATTTGATTTTTAAATTTTTTTTAAATGACATGGAAAGTTTGTTGTCCAATCTGCTCCTTTTACTCTGACACCCTGAAATAAAAACCTGTTCCAACATGAAAACGTTTCAGTTTGCTCCAAGCGAAAAAGTCGAAAAGATCAAATTTAATTTAAAACCGAATCACATGAAACATGGAGGTGGCAGCATCATGCTGTGTGAGATGATGAGGTCATGGATGGAGGTGAACTTTCACCTTCCATCAGGAAAACCGTCAAAACAAACAACTGGAGAACGTAGATCATGGCCTAGTCAAAGTCCAGACCTGGATCTAATTGAGAATCAGTGGAGAAACTTGGACCGGATAAAACCGTCCGTCCGTAAACAAACCGTCCGTCCGTAAACAAACCGTCCGTCCGTAAACAAACCGTCTGTCTGTAAACGTTTTTGGCGTTTCTGATGACGACGGAACAGGAAGTGATGTAGAATCAGCAGAGCAGCGTTTCCTGTGGTTTATCTCCTTCAGCTGGTTCTGGTTCTGAAACAGGAAGTGGAGCAAACCAAACCGCTGTTCCTCAGCCTGCTGAAGGGGGCGTGGCCAGGACCCTGTGACATCACCGGTGGGCGTGGCTAACATTCCAGCCGTTACCAGCAGGGGGCGCTAACTGTTTTCAGATCATCAGGGTTTGTTTTTACTGTAGCTTTTCTCCAGGCTCCAGCGGAGCGACCTCTGACCTCTGACCTCTGACCTCTGACCTCCGACCTCTGGCCTGCTAAGGAAGTTCTGCTGAATCCGTCCAGAACTTGGATCGGGTCGATGGAGCTGCTTAGTTTTATTTAGCTGTAAAGCTGAGATGAAGATGACATCTTCATCGCCTCCTCCTCTTCCTCCTCCTGAGGGATGAAGAGCAGCAGATGCCATCTCCTCCTCTTCATCATCTGCCTCCATCAGGAGGAGATTCCTCTAATCTTCCTCTTCCCTCCTCCTCCTCTTCATCGGGTCCTGGTGGAAACGAAACCTTCCAGATGTTTCCTTCCTCTTAAACGCTCCTCCTCTTCTTTATCCTCCTCCTCCTCCTCCTTCTCCTCCTCCTCCTCCTCCTCCTCCTCTTCGTCATGTCAGCCTGCTGATGAAGCTGCTGCCTGATTAAGGCGTTGGCTCCACAGATGTTCCCCAGTGATGGATCGCTTCATTTATTGTCTGAGGGCTGAATGTAATAAACTCATTAGTAAACTCCCAGAGCGGGCGTCCTGTCACAGAGAGAGAGTGTGTGTGTGTGTGTGTGTGTGTGTGTGTGTGTGTGTGTGTGTGTGTGTGTGTGTGTGTGTGTGTGTGTGTGTTGTCACGACCTCCAGCTCCGCCCTCAGCGTCTCTGACGGCTCATTAATGTGTTTTTTTCTCCTGGGTGATTCTGACTGATTGGTTTGAGGTTCAACCAGTGAAACCAGTCTGACTAGTTTCAGTGATTTAACTGGGTTCACTGGTCAGATGAAACCAGTCTGACCAGTGAACCAGATGACCAGGCAAATGAGAAGAAGACTAGCTAGCGTTAGCTTTGGAGAGACAGGTGACTAGCATGGCTAAGTTGGTGACCCATCACATTGCCTTTTTCCTCTGCTGGCCATTAGCACAGATATGCTAGCATTAGCATTAAATAGGCTAATGTTAGCCTTGGATATGCTAACAACTAGCATGCCCAGGCTGCTCACCTGTGACTCGTATTTTCTCCTTTGATGGAAACTTTATCTAGCTAAGTGGTTGTCATGCTAAGCGTCATGTTAGCTGCAAGCAGACAGCTAGCATAAAGTTGGCTTCTGATTGAAGCTTTGGATTCGGCTAATGGCTAATAGCTAAAAGGTAACTCGACCTAATTTTTCACAAGTAAAAAATGTGACTGGAAATCAGAGAAACGTTTCAGTGACAGAGGAAAAAACAGAACTGGAACCAACTTGTTTCTGTAGTTTGTCTCTCTGTGATCCGGATCCCCCGGACCGAGTCACTGGGGATCCAGATCCGGATCCGGAGCCGCGGTTTGCTTTCGAGGAACGTTCCTCCTCCGGCTGCCAGCTGGCCGCCGCCGCAGCCGCCGCCTGTGTTTGTTTGCCAGTTTATTTCTGCTCTCTGCAGAGCTATCAATAGAGCGCCACATGCCGGGCTGCAGAACCCTCCGAGACCCGGCCGTAATGACCCAGTTCTACTCGGTTCTGCTGCAGAAACTCTGATCATTTCTGAGCAGCGGAAGGAAACGGATCTGGTTCCTGAAGAGTTCTGGTTCATCCTGGTCTTCAGTGAGATGAAGATCCTGAAATGATTCTGGTTGTTTACAGACGTGACCATAATATTTGTGTCAATCAGACAACGACTTGATCCAAACGTACAGTTTTATTGACTGGGGGAACTGGGAGAACTGGGAGAACTGGGGGAACTGGTCTGACGGGTATCGTGTTCTTCCATCTGTTCTGTTGGTTTTCTTCAGGTTTTTGTTGTCAGTTGTTTTGTTTTTTTATATGATTTTGTTTTGTTTTCTCCCAGTTTTACTATTTTTCTGTATTTATTGACTTTTATTTTGGTAATTAACATTTTAATAAATCAGGCCTTTAAGATTCTCTGTTGTTTCCTTTATTATTATTATTATTATTATTATTATTATTATTATTATTATTATCTCGTGTTTCATGTTCTGTTATTTTTAATGATATTTTTATTTTTGGTTTCAGTTTGTTGGTTTTTCTGGTTTCTGATGGTCTGTTGGGTCAGAGGTTAAAGGTCAGGGGTTAAAGGTCAGGGGTCATGTTGTCTGCAGTTTTTCTGTTTATTGTCTTCTGAATATTTTAGGGATATTTTGTCCTTTACTGGTTTTTAGTTTTTATTTTATGATCTTAATTTTTCTCTCTGTGTTTATTAGTTTATTTTAATGTTTTTTATTTTTCCTGTTTTCATTCTAACTCATATTTTTCTCTTTTTTTCTGCTTCCTTTCTTTTCCTTTATGAATCTTGACTCTCGGCTCCCTGGAGGTTCCTGTGAGGGCCCCATCTGGCCCCGGAGCCGCGGCTTGATCCCCGCTGATCCGGCTCAGCTGAACCCGATGCGGTCTCTCAGAAGGCGGGTCTGCGTCCCGCGGGACGTCCTGGATCCCGGCAGACTTCCCAGCATGCATCTGTAATGAGCGCCGCTGCTTCCTACAGGAGAAAATTCTAGACGGTTTTTCACGTTTCATTTTCCAGGTTTTTATTTGAAGTTTTTTTAGTTTCTGCTGCTCAGATTTCATCACAAAAACATTCAGTTTTTACTCTTCATGTTTAATTTTTGGTTCATGTTTGTCAATATTTGTTATTTTTTCTCTCAGGTTGAGGAAAACGTTTTAGCTGCTGAATCGTGTTTTTGTTTTTCTTGAACTGAGAGCAACAGAGAAATATTAAAATAATAAAAACTGATCCTGGATCAGTTGAAAAATCTGTTTATTTCAGCCACTTTATGACTAATTAATAAACATTATATAATAATACACTGATGTGTATGTTAATTACAGGCTTTTTGTTAATTATGATGATTTTTCAGTTAAAATGTGACATTTAAGTTTTATTTCTTCAGACCATTAAGAAAAACATTTTAAGGTAAATTTAACATTAGTTTAAAATTATCTTCAGTGTTTTTAATCTTCTGAATAAATATTCTAATTTATTAAATAGCAGTAAAAACACGTTTCCTCTTTCTGAAATCAGGAATCTGTTTAATTCAGTAAACGGTTTTATGTCTCATAAATTCTCCGATAATTGATCAGAAACTTTTCTTTCAATAATTTGATGAACGTTTGAAACGCTCGTCTTGTTTAGTTTTATGGATCATTTTTAGCTGATTTTCAGTATTTATGAACTGATGAGTCCAACATGGCGACTGCAGCCATGTGAGTCGTTCTGCATCAGCAAACATAACGGATTCATATTCATGTGTTCATCAGTTAATAATGTAATAACCTCTGGTCTCTCCTGCAGTCTCCTCCCACGCCGCCGGCCGGCTGGAGATGGAGCGGACCCGCCGAGGCGGGACGATCAAAACGTTCCAGTCACTTTCATCCTGCTGCCATGGCGACCGATAGCATCGATCAGACGTATTGATCGGTTCATTGATGCTTTCAGGTCAAATCAGCGACACTGACCTGATTAAAAATAACCTCTGGTTGTTTCAGGAGGAGAAAAGTCAAACTACAGATTAACTCCAGATTAACTTCTGATTAACTTCAGATTAACTCCAGATTAACTTCTGATTAACTTCAGAATAACTTCAGATTAACATCAGATTAACCTCAGATTAACTTCAGATTAACTTCAGAATAACTTCTGATTGACTTCAGATTAACTTCAGATTAACTTCTGATTGACTTCTGATTAACTTCAGATTAACTCCAGATTAACCTCAGATTAACTTCAGATTAACTTCAGATTAACTCGAGATTAACTTCAGATTTACTCCAGATTAACTTCAGATTAACTCCAGAAACAGAAACTCAGATTGTTAAAAATGACGATAAAAGGAGAAGAAAATAAAAAACAATCAGATCGTTAATGAAGTAAAATGTATTCAGATATTAGAAATATGAGTACAGATGAAGGATCGAACTTCAACAAGTTCATTTTTATTAATTCTATATATTTTAATGCAATTAATAATTTTGTGTTTTTGTGTTTGAACATCCAAAATGGCGGTGCCGGAACCTTTGTATTCACGTGTTTCTGGTACGACCGTTAATCCGACGCACACATCCGCTAGCAGCAATGGCAGCCACTTCTCTCGGTTCATTTCTGCTTCTAGACGATCTGATTGGACGCTGGAAAAAAACTGTTGTGCTAAAGGCAGTTAGCCTAACAGTGAAGCTATGCTAACCTACAACAGCATCTGAATGCTAACTAATGCTAATGTTAGCGTCCACAGTAACGTTTCTTCAGAAACTCCATGAAGCATCAGGACGAAGAGCCTGAAGATTAAAACTGTAAACGTCTTTATTTATAGTTTATGTTTATTAACCAGATTATGGATTATCATCCAGGCCTTAAAATCCAGAAATGCAGCAGAGCTTCTGCAGAGTTCAGCCTTCCTGTCAGCATTTATGGATGACCTTTGACCCCTGATCTGTTCCTGTTTGGAGGGCGCCGCCATCTTGACCTGCTGGTTTCTTCTCTGTTTCTGATTTTTTAAAAACTTTGAGATTCATTTAAAAATTAATTTCCTGGGTTTGTTTCAGTCATTTTTTATAAAAGGAATAATTTCCATATAATCTGTTTGTCTTTGAGTCGACAGTTTTTCTATTTTCCTGTTATAAATAACTAAAACACTGTAAAAAATGAAGAGGATTTTATTTTTAGAGTTATTACAATTTTAATAAAAAGATCTTTTAAAATCTCTTTCTCACTGGTTTTCAACTTTAACATTTTAGAGATTTCTTAATAATTTAGTTTTTAGTCTTAATAATAATAATAATAATAATAATAATAATAATAATAACCATAAATCACAATAAATGACGTCTGAGTTTTGTCCTCCTCCTCCTCTTCTTCCTCCTCCTCCTCCTCCTCCTCTTCCTCTTCCTCTTCCTCTTCCTCTTCCTCCTCCTTCTCCTCCTCCTCCTCAGTCCATATGAGCCTCAGCTCCTCTGGGAACTCTTTTCTCTTTTCTCTTTTCTCTTTAATCTTTTCTCTTTTCTTTTCCCCTCATTAATATTAAATCAGTTTTTTTGTCTCCAGTCCAAATTAAAATCACACACAGGTTTTTTTTTTCAAACATTATGACTTTTATTCTTCATCATTTCATTTCTTCAGTTGTTTATTTGATCTTTCTTTAGGTCTATATAATCTGTAAATAATCAATCTGCTGTTTGGGATAAACTATCTCTAATAATAAAACTTTTTTCACTCAGTTTTTCTCAAAAATCCTTTTCATATATTCATGTACTGTATATTTTCTCTTCATAGATGATTTTGATAGAAATCAATCTTTTTAAACTTTTTTTTATGTAACTTCCTCATAAACAAACAAAGAGACAAACCAGCCAAGCAACAAACAAACAAACTAACCGAAGTTCACATTGTTTAGTTAGAAGGCAGTGGAAATGTTTCTGTCAGAAATAAACTCCTAATATTTATAATGTCTGTATTTCATGATGCTACTTTACTGTTGGGACTTTCCTCTTTATTCTAACACAGACCTAAAATATGTCACCGCTGATAATCTACTAAAATCACTGGATGAAAACGGGATGAAGCTAAAATGCAACAGTCATATCTCTCTCCAGCCACGGTTTATTTATTATTCATATTTTCAGCTACGCTGGCCATAACGTCTCTCCTCCTCGTATTGCTGCTCCTGATGTTTCAACAGACAGAAAATAAACCAAATAATCCCAAACCTCCACGTTCATCAGGTTTCTGTTCAGTTTGGATCTGATGGGATTTCAGGAAATGAGCACAACGTCTAAACATGGAAGCCTCAAGTTTCCCAAAGTTTAATTTTTATTGAGTTGGGAAATTGATCTTATTGCTTTTTGCTGAAACTGCAAAAAAACTGAAGCCAAGGGTAAAAAACAATGTTAAAATGATCAAATGCTAATTAATCTGATGTAACTCTCCCATAAATGCAGTTAATACAAAATCAAAATGTTAGCTAGCTTATTTAATAACTTAAATAATTTAAGTATTTGATTTATTTACTAGTACAAATGACAGGCAACGCAACATGAATTAGCTAAGATGTCAATTTAAACCTGATCTCTCCATATCGTTTCATATCGGATTTAATGCTAACAAACTGTTAGCTTACAGGCTACAATACAATTTCATGCTAATCCAAACTTTCAGTTACCTTGACCCAATTTCACAGTTTGGTTTCCAAAATATTATAAATATTTAATGTTTATTCATTTAAAAGGGACAATAAATATTAATAAAGTAGACAAGTTAAATGTTAATGTACACAAGTTCGCTAACAGGCTAGTTATTAGCAGGAGTCTCTGTGGCTAACGTAAATATAAATCTATTGTGTATTATAGATTGATATTATAATTAGCCTTATTAGGTTTTAATCCAACCTGGTAACATAGATTTAGCTTGTAGCTGCTGTTAGCTAACTTCACAAAACCTAAAAGTTTAATTTATCCGTTTGGTCAAGTTTTAAGCGACCCGTGTTATTTTAACTTTAGGTTAACATGACCAAATGTTCCAGTTTAGTTCAGAATGTTCTTTAATCCAGCCTAATCTAGACAAATCTTTAATCTGAATCATCTGGATGTAGGTAGTCTGATATTCTTAGCTAATCAAAATACACCTGATTTAGCTGCTAACTAGCTGTTAGCAAACCCTAAAACACATAGCTGTTGTTTATTTAACCAGAAGGTAGCTAACCTGACTATAATTTGGTTGATATATTATCTGATTGAACTATAATCCCCTATTGTTCTCTGAATGTATGCTACCTGACTTAGCTGCTAATTGTTGCTAGCCTAACATAAGCTAGCTGTTCCTCTGGACTCATCAGTTCGGTAAACTAATGAGCCGTTTTAACTGATTATCTAAAACCTTAGCTAACCTGGCGCTCTTAGGTTTACTTTGTGATTTAATATTTAAGCTAACGTTAGCTAAATTGTGAATCAAACTTGCATGATAAAATGACAGCATCAGGTTCAGATGCTAGCACATTTGTCTCAAAATGTTTTCTCTGAATCTGCTTTAATGTCAGATTGTTGATAAACTGCAACGTAGCTCCTGTCTGACATTAAAGTTTAATAAAACAAATGCTACTCAAGCTAACCATGACTTACTCTGGACAAACTTTAGCCACATTTAGCTCTGGCTAGCTGAGTTGATCTTGTACAAAATGAACTTTACCTTCAGTTTCTCATCATAAATGATGTAAAAATGATTATTTTAATGTTTTATGCCCATTTCCTGAAATGCTAAGACTTTCTTAGCTGATCTGTTATTTCTTTAAAAGTAAACTTACGCCAAGCGACCGAGGTCACACCAGAACCCGCAGAACGAGTTTCACTGGACCGGCATCATAACGTGCTTTCACCAAATGCAACATGTTGATTTTAATATAAATTCAGGAAAGTGTTTTTCTGATAATAGAATGCTGCTCAGGTCAAAGGTGAATATTGTCACCACTGCTGCCTGTAATTATGTAGCCGTGACCCGTTCTGCTAGCTGGTGTGACCGCGGCCTCTGCACGGTAACCGCTAGCACAGCAAACATTTCGCTAACATCCCGTCTCTGCTGCCGTGTTCAGTCAACCTGCTGCCGTTAAAATGAGAAGCAGTCCGTAGGAACCGAGGCTCTGGGTCGGCTCGATGCCTCGGTTCTGGATGGGCTCGATGCCTCGGTTCTGGATGGGCTCGATGCCTCGGTTCTGGATGGGCTCAATGCCTCGGTTCTGGGTCGGCTCGATGTCTCGGTTCTGGATGGGCTCGATGCCTCGGTTCTGGGTCGGCTCGATGTCTCGGTTCTGGATGGGCTCGATGCCTCGGTTCTGGATGGGCTCGATGTCTCGGTTTGTCTTATTGATTCTGTGGAGTTTCACTTGGTCTTGCGTTACACATGAATTAGTACCTCAGGCTAAATGGCAACCCTGCTCTCCGTCCTGCCGGCGTGTCGGCGCCGGCGAGGCCCGGCCGACTCAACATCAATAATGCATGGCTGACTTTAATACTATGTAATTCCACAATTGTAAGTTGGCGAATATCCATCAAAATTTCATCATTGTCTTCATTTCAGGTCAATGGCGTGTTGAATATTTCATGTTATTGACCTCTGGGTGAGGTGGCGTGTGATTGGACGAGCTCTCCCTCAGGGCCAACCGGGCTGCCGTAGCGCTGCAAAAATCCAATTCTGCTGTTTTCTTCTGATGAATGCAAACTCAGTCCTGGACGTCGTGTTTTTCAGGATGGAGGAGTAGCTGTCACTGTTTCTTAATTATTTTTTATCAGTTGGACGTATTTTCTTGTGTTTTATTTCTTTAACTTTGTTTTCTTCTCCTTCCTGTTAAAACGCCAGCCAAGTCAGTATGGTGGGCAGGGCGGTCAGCAGCAAGCCGAGGCCCCGGATCTGGGCGCGCCGTTTCCGCCGCCACACAGTTCAAACAAACTCCCACGGAAATTCAGGTTGCGGGATTCCTTTTTCAGTTTCTCCCAGAGGTCCGTCGCCCCCTCCTGGCAGTCGGCCAGCGCCGTTGTGGCACAGGAATGGAAGTTATCCCAGTAACTGGCGAGAGAAGACAGAAACGATTAGCACCGCAGGCTTCCGACCGGAGTGGGAGGAACCGGACTCAGAACCAAGGCTGGTGGCCGATAAACAACCTGGCAATGAAAAACCTTCTGGACTTCATGGAGTTAATGGAGTAAAAACAAAACTCCAGAGTTTCCCTTCAGAAACGCATCAGAGACGTTGGATCAGCAGAGAGCTGCTGTATTTTTAAAGTGTCATAAATGTAAGAGGAACATTAAAATATTACAATCATAAAACATTTTATTCACTGAGAAGACTCAACAATAAACTACAGACTCTAGAATAACGGCTTCATCTGGTTCAATATGATTAAAATCAATTTAATTCCTCCTCAGATTGAATTTCTTTAGTTTTTACTGCATAATCTTTAATAAAAGCAGTTTATTGGTGAAACTTTATGGCCTTCAAACAGAAACTGAGCCGACACGACGACCTCGTCTCCAACATTTAAAATATTTTAGGAACCTTCAGCTAATGAAATATTGATGAGTGAACTAGTTCACGCTGGCAGCTGAGAATATTTAATCTGTGAACATAAACATGAATAATTCAGCTCTAATCTGTTTGAACTCGGCCTTTAATGAGATCCTGATCCTGAAGCCTTGATGATTCCCGTCTGACTGGATCAGCGCCGCCACGTTAAACACTTTCATTTAAACATTTCAGATAGAAAAACTAAACCAAACACTGGAGACTGGTCAGAGCCTCACACCAGTAGCTCCTTACTGGTCAGATTACAGCACCATTTCTGGTTTGGTGAACTTTTATAATTATTCTTACAAAACAGGAAGAATCGTTTCTCGGCTTGTTTTTGTTGCTAAAGTTCAGTTCTGTGTTTCCTGTAACGTTTCCTCCCTGAAGCCTCGTTTTAAAATCCTCAGTCAGTTTTAACGATAAAATCGTTATAACAAACATGTATATCTATGTTACATCATAGATATACATGTTATATGTATGATATAACATGTATATCTATGTTATAACATTTCACTCATCATTCAGACGGAAATCTTCCCAAACGTGAGTTCGGAGTAAACAAACATGGCCGACGAGGGAGAAACGATGGCGACAGAACATCGTCCACATCGACTTCCTGTTGGAGGTGAAAAATAAAAACACATACAAACCTCAGAACTGGATTATTCTGGTTCCGTATTCTGGATTATTCTGGTTCCATATTCTGGATTATTCTGGTTCCATATTCTGGATTATTCTGGTTCCATATTCTGGATTATTCTGTCCTGCGATGAGATTTTGAGTGAAAAAATAACTTCAGTGTTGGAAAACTGCAGCGTTACGGATGAAAACCTGGACTGATTTATTCTACGCTGATGACTGAGGCTTTTACTTTTTTTTATGAGAAATTGATTCTGTTTGTGCAACAAACTCAGTAACTTTGGTGAAAATCATCTTAAACTCTCTTGGTAAGAAGCTGATTTTCTGGTTTTCAGTTTTTTATGTCTGTTAAACTCAGATTAACGTTATAATCTGAGTCAGAACCGAGAAAGTGTTGGTGAGATCGCAGAGAGCTGCTCAGTCGCTTGGTGTTACTCCACAGCGCCCCCTATAGGCCCAACATGATAACATGGTTCTGTCAACCAGGCGACTCCATTAAAGCTACATAATGAGGCGGTTGACTGTCGGACGCTCCGGTAACTGCCTGACGCTCCGGTACTGTCGCCCCCTGGTGGCCGGTCAAGACGTTCCACCTGCTTGTAATCCAGGTGATTTAAATCCCATCAGTTTCCTACGGTGGCCGACAGGTGCAAATGCGCAGCAAAAGAGAAAACATGCAAACAAAAAAGAAGACACCCCCGAATGAAATGCAGCAAATAAAAAGAGAGACGCAAACACCCCCGAATGAAATGCAGCAAACAAAAAGAGAGACGCAAACACCCCCGAATGAAATGCAGCAAATAAAAAGTGTTGAAAACGGAAGTGCTCCAGACCACTAGGGGGAGTCAAAGAAAATAGTATTCATTTCTATGGGACCAGATGCAAGATTCAGAGAAAGAAATTTGAAAGAAAGTAAAGGTATCTCTCTGAATCTTGCATCTGGAAAGTGTGATTATTGTGAGAAGTCTGAAACAATAGAGCATGTTATTTTAGAGTGTTGTAAGTATGAAGAAGAGAGAAGATGCATGCTGAGAGAGTGTGTAGGTATTAAAGAAAGGTTTAATTTAATAGAATTTTTGAGGAGAGATTTCGGGAGTAGACATATTCAAATAATTATTCGGTATCTTAAAAAAACAAAGCTATTTCATAGGATATGAGTAGAGCAAGTTGGGTGTGAATGTGTAAAGAATATCAAAGAGGGGTATATAAAGCTATAAGCAAGTTGGATAATATAAGCAGGTGTGTATGTGTGGGGGTATGTTTAATCAGGAGTTAATGGAGGGAAAAGGTAGAAAGTGAAAGTTTATAGACCATCTCGAACCACACTCCATACTGGTAAGTGGCGGTAATGCTACTGTAAGTTTGTTGCCAACCGCCAATAAATACCAAGAAGAAGAAGAAGAAGAATCTTGCATCTGGTCCCATAGAAATGAATACTATTTTCTTTGACTCCCCCTAGTGGTCTGGAGCACTTCCGTTTTCAACACTTTTTGTTTGCTGCATTTCATTCGGGGGTGTCTTCTTTTTGTTTGCATGTTTTCTCTTTTGCTGCACATTTGCACCTGTCGGCCACCGTAGTTTCCACATGTGGATTAAATCCTGAGTCGAACAACAAGCTGGAGATAAAACTGAGTTTCTGTGTTTTCAGTTCTCCTCTGTCTTTCAGGCTTCACTCTCTTGGTTTCATGTTTTATTCATATCAGCCATCAGCCGCACTATTTCCCATCTAAATATATTTTTACTCTTTGGCCTCATTTTCTGCCTCCTATTTATTTTCCTTCATATTTTCTGCTGCTTTTCTTTGTCTTCCTCCTTTTTAATCATCTCCTCTTCATCGCTTTCCGCCGCGCAGTTCATGTAAATGCGACACCAGCCAGCTGAGCGACGCGTGCTGACACACACACACACACACACACACACACACACACAGCGTATCTAATCCAATCTTCCAATCTGCTCTTATTGATGTCGACCTGCTGACCCGAGTTGTGTCCAAGATACATCTCAGAGCAATTAACGCGTGTGTGTCGGTGTGTGTGTGTTGGTGTGTGTGTGTCGGTGTGTGTGTGTCGGTGTGTGTGTGTCGGTGTGTGTGTGAGGAGGCGTATTAACACCCCCCACACACACACTCTCCCTCCTCCTGCCACGCCTCAGCAGCTCTGTGATGGAGCCGTCACTGCATTAAAAAATCATGTGTTTGTCTGTGGGGGGGCAGGATGGTGGTGGGGGCAGTTTGCCATCTGGTGCCTCCCCTGCCCCCCCACTCTGGGTGAGGGGGGGTCACCCCCCCCAGGCCTGCAGGTTCTGTTGCTCATATTGTTTCATCTGAAGCGTCTCTCACTAATAACTATAGAAATAATCTGTTTGCTTTATTGTGACGTCAGAATCTGATTTAAATGAGTTTAAACTCTGAAATCTTTAGATCAAAGATTTAAGGTGTAAATGAAGCAGCAGCAGCTTTAAGGTGTTTCTGCTTTTTATCTTTTCACTTCAGTGTCAAACAGTTTAATGAAACCATCAATAATTCCTCCAAACAGGAAGTGGATCTGAACCGAGTCCAGTTTTGTTTCCATCTGACTGGAGGTGAAATCCTGAGTCAACTTTTAAAATGTTCCAAAATGATCTAATAAATCCTCTTTCATTTAAAGATTCTTTAAATGTGAAAAGTATTTTTGGTTCTGTAACGTGTCAGGAGACGATCCGTTGCTCTCCTGTGTTTGACTTGAACTTACGTGCAGATCTTGTTCAGGCTCTCTCTGTCGTCCAGGTCCTGGGGGTAGTTGGCCATTTCGTCCCCCAACCGAATCAGGCAGTTTGAGAAACCTTTAAACACCGAGTCGCATTCGCCAGCACCGACCAGCACCGTCTGCAACACAGGAACTGAGAGAGACCAAACGGTTTAAAACACCGTCTGCAACACCAAGAGCTTTAAAAGAAGAAGAAGAATTACTTTATTCATCCCAGCAGGGAAATTATTTTGCAGTTACAGCAAGAATTTTTTATACACAGATTAACACACACACGACAGGAGCTGCGTCTGCAGGCAGCCAGCTGAGCCGGCGCCATTTTTGAAGGAGGACATGCGGCAAAGGTCGTCGGAAGTCGAACCCGCGACGTCCACGGGTCTGAGGCCTCCAAATGTGGGGCGTGCTAACCCCCTGCGCCACCACAGCACACCGTCTGAACACCAAACGGTTTAAAACACCGTCTGAACACCAAACGGTTTAAAACACCGTCTGAACACCAAACGGTTTAAAACACCGTCTGCGACAGGAACTGAGAGAGAAACGCGGTTAAACACAACGTCTCACTTTGATTAGGAATAAATTCATGTAATTTAACATAACAGATTTTATTGATCGCTGAAGAATCGACCTATTGAGTCATTTTTCTGTTTTAGGTCAAAGGTCAAAGGTTGAAAACATTCATTGACTTTTAATCACATCAGATATAATAACTGTGTTTGAACTCGGAGGTTTTCAGTTTTCACCTGTAAAAAGAGGAATTTCCTTCAGAGAATAAAACGGTGACATCATCACAGAGAGAAAAACCATTAAAACCATTGAAACCATTGAAACCATTGAAACCATTAAAACCATTGAAACCATTAAAACCATTGAAACCATTGAAACCATTGAAACCATTGAAACCATTAAAACCATTGAAACCATTGAAACCATTAAAACCATTGAAACCATTAAAACCATTGAAACCAGTCAGAAAGATGTTGGTAAAGTAAAAGAGCAGGAAGATGAGGAAACGTCGACAGAACCTGTAGAAAGTTTTCACACCCGGATCAGTTCCCTCAGTTCTTCCTGCTGAACTCCTCCAGCAGGTAGTGAACTGTCCTGGGCTTTGACTAGGCCACGTAGCTTCAGGTCATTTTCTTGCTGTAAAGTAAATATTTTCTCTTCTCTTTTGTTTCTCTTAAAGGCCGAAACGTTTCGCTGTGGAGTTCTCTGGTTCTGAACGGACCTTCCAGAACCAGAACCAGCTGCACTCACTGGGACGTTACCAGCGCCGACCGGATGGACCTCTGTTGAGTTCGGTCAGTCAGATATGTTTATTTAATCATCATTATGTCTCTTTGATATTAACGCTTTTATTTTGTAAATATTTGGCAACAAAAGTAAAACCTGGGAATCAAACCGACAACCTGCAGAATAATCCTGGTTTGTTTTGTTGGGACTGGATCAAATAAAATCCTAAAAACATCTTCACAGCTTTTCATGCTTCATATCAGAACCAAATCCTGCAACATGAATATTTAACGTCCATCTTTACACGTTTTTAAGCTCCAATTATTCTGTTTAATATTTGATGAAAAGAGAAACTTTGACCATTGAAGTGAATTTAAGAGGAAAATAAAAACTGGCTCAGAGTCGGAGATGAAAATCTGATAACAGCAGAAAATATGAAATATTTCTACCACAATAATCACAAACAGGAAGTTTGACAGAAATGGACAACAGAAGCTCCTTAACTAGCATAGCTAGCTAACAAGCTAGCTCAAAATTATTCATATATGTAAAGTTTTGCATGTTTATGTTAAATTCATATCCTGCTTGTGTTTCCATTTTTCTCTCTCTTTCAGTCGTTTGTTGTTTACTTTCCACTGTCTCAATAAAGTTTATTTACATAAATATGAAAATGAATATTAATATTAATATACATGAAGAATTCAAAACTTTAACACAAAAATTTAATTCGACTGAAAGATTTTAAAACAGTTCAGTCAGTTAGCGCTTTTGGCTTTAAGCTAAGTGCGCTAAACATTTTTGAAGTTAGCTGAAGCGCTAAAGTTAGCTTTGCTATTAGCAATTTGAATTTAAAGAACATCGGCGGGAAAAAACGTTTTCAGTTAGCAGAAACAGAGAAGCTTAAATGAATGTTTAAACTTCAAACTTTAATGTTTTTAAAGCACCAAACTGAAAATTAGATCTGCTGTTAGCAGGATGGATGGATGGATGATGGATGGATGGATGGATGGATGGATGGATGGATGGATGGATGGATGGATGAGAGTTTTCTGTGTCTACTTAAAACACTTTATTCCATGTTCTGACTGGACATTTTCTGACAGTAACTGGAACATTTTACTGGGTTCTGACCCGGAGCGTCTCATTGGGTTCTGACCCGGAGCGTCTCATTGGGTTCTGACCCGGTCGGGCCTTTAACCGGCTCTCTGGGTCAGAACCGACTCGGTCATGTTGAGACATTCAGCAGCTCAGCTGGACGTTCAGGTCCCGACTGGTGAAAGGTTTTAATCAGGCGAGTCGGCCGCCTCCCTCATTCACAGAGACACACACACACACACAGAGACACACACACACACACAGAGACACACACACAGAGACACACACACACACAGAGACACACACACACACAGAGAGACACACACACAGAGACACACACACACACACAGAGACACACACACAGAGACACACACACACACAGAGACACACACACACACAGAGACACACACACACACACACACACACAGAGACACACACACAGAGACACACACACACACAGAGACACACACACACACAGAGACACACACACACACACACACACACAGAGACACACACACACACAGAGACACACACACAGAGACACACACACACACACACACACACACAGAGACACACACACACACACAGAGACACACACACAGAGACACACACACACACAGAGACACACACACACACACACACACACACACAGAGACACACACACACACAGAGACACACACACACACACACACACACACACACTCCGCCCAGTGAGCTCGTGGTTCGTTAAGCTCAGGATCGTCCTGATTGATTGGTTTGGATAAGAACCGGCTGCGGTCCGGTTCCGCTCCGTCAGATGATGAACCAACACGGCATGACGTGTCGGACGAGACGCGGCTGTTAGCAGAGGTCAGAGGTCAGGGAGGGGGGGGGCGTCCTGCATGCAGCAGATTTAAATGTTGGACCTGAAGCATCAGGAAAACTTCAGAGACTCTCAGGAGGCTCCCTGAGGAACGCCAGGGCTTCTAAACAGCAACAGGAAGTGCTTTCAAAATAAAAGCTAGAACATTCTAAACGGTTTAATTTGTAGTTTATTTTAAAGATACAGAGCTGCTCTACCTGTCCTGGTCTGAACTGCCAGCAGGTGGCGCTATGTGGATAGTTAAAACCTGATTCTGATTATTATTTCTGCTTATTTTGATCATTAAAACATTAAACTTACCTTCATGAGCTTCAACACACACAGCGGAAACCGTGTTAGCGCTAGCAGACGAGCTAGCATCTGCTCTTGGAGCTGCAGCCAATCAGAGCCCAGGAAACGGAATGGAGCTCCTGGATTGGCTGCTTTGCTAACAATCACGTCTCTAGTCACATTTTTATTAAAATGCTTTACAGATTTAATATATTAAAAATCTGCAAAGTTTCTGTGAAAAGTTTTGAGCCACATTTCACAGGAAATACATAAATATTTGGGCTAAGAAGCTAACTGGTTGCTAACTGGTTGCTAACTGGAAATTACAAAAATAAACCAGAAAAATGTTTTAAAACTTTTAAATCTTCTCAGCAGATTTGATTTTTTTCTGTCTGATGTGAAAAATAAAACTGATCCAAATCCATCAAGTGTTATTTCATTTTATTTTGGAAGGTTTTTAACAGGAAGTGACGTTTTAAACGAACGTTTTGTGTTTGAGACGCTTCAGAAAAAGTTTCAGTTAGAAAGAAGGAAACTGATCAGCTGATGGAGGATCTGATCAATATGAATATTGAACTTATTTACATATTTTAATGGAAACGCAGCTTTATGAAACGTTACGACTCATTTTTCATATTTTCTCTTCTTTTTCTGTTTCTAAATTATATTTTCAGTTATTATGTTGAATTATTAAAACATTTTGGCTAATTTTGATGCCAAAGATTTAATTTTTTTAGTGTTTATTTGCCTCTTTAATGTTTTTCATATTTTGTAATTTAATTTGTTCGTTTGGTTCAAGTTTTAAAAATTTCTTGATTAATTTTTCAAAATGTTTTCTAAAGTTTTATGCTTTAAAACTTTTAGTTTAGGAAAAATTCAGTGCAGCTCATTTTTTATTTAGATACAATTTTCACTTATTGAATTATTAATGAATCTAAAATCTGCTGTGAATCTTTTTATTAGTTTTTCTTTCTACAAATGAAACATTTCAGGACCTCAACGTTTAAATCTAATTAAACTTTTCTTTTTAGAAAAATTATTTTAATCTCTAAATGAATAATTTTAATGATTAATAATTAATATTTGTAACGATATTAGTGACAGGTTTATGTTTTTATGACCAAATGAAATTCTCTGACTTTAATGAATTAGTTTTACTAAAACGTTTTTAGTGCAGCTCGTTAAAATGAGGCTCAGATTATTAATTTTTTACAGTGAAATGAATCAAATTAAATAGAAAATTTTTGATCTGTTTGAAAATATGATTATTTTTTATTTTTATTTCTGTTTTTCATTTTAGAAGAGTTAAAAGAAAAATGTAGAAAAATCTAAATCAATGCTAAATAATTTTCTGCTAATAATTAAAACCAAAATAAAACCATTAATAAATTAATAAATGTGAATTTTGGGTGAAGAAATTATTTTTTAAAGGAGTTTAATTTTAGTTGTAAAAATTATCATTTAGCTCAAATAGTTTTATAATAAACATAATTTATATAAATGTTTAAATCATAAATAAATCCGATTTTTAAATATTTTTCTCGTGTTTTCTGCCTGTGACGTCATTTTCTTAGACATGAAAGTGGATGAATGAGTGAAAGTGTTGGAGGCATGACATCATCATCATCATCATCATCAGGTTCCCCTCCGTGTTTTATCTGCTTAATAATAATGAAGATAAATTTATGACTTTAATGTTTAATGAATCTGTAAGAAAATAAATCTAATATTTCATTAATCTGATAATTTTTCTTCTCTCTCTCTCTCTCCTCTCTCTCTCTCTCTCTCTCTCTCTCTCTCTCTCTCTCTCTCTCTCTCCTGCTTCCAGAAACAAACTGGGAATTTTTCCAACATTCCCAGTTTTTATTTCCGTCCAGTGAAACCAGGACGGTCCCGCGCAGCGCGGGGACGCGCACAGGTTTTATTTATTCGTTTTGATTTTATTTTCGTTCACGCCTCCCATGGAGCACTCATTCACACACACACACACACACACACACACACACACACACACACACACACACACACCTCGTGAAGCAGCATGTTACACCGCGGACACACCCACCATTAACAGCCATATTTTTCCTGCATGATAAACATCCAGATATTTGTTTTATTTTGACAATAATTTTGCTTAAATTAAATTTTATTTTCTATTTGAATTTTTTCTTTTTATCTTTAAACTCATTAAATCTTTAAATCATCATACAGTTTCAGGTTTTTAACAAGTTTTCGATCTAAAACTGGATTTTCATCCGTTTTCATGTATTTTTAAAGGTTCGTGCTGCAGCCGAATCGGAACCGAACCACGCTGCGGGGATCCGGACTCAGAGAACCGGATCAGTCCCGATCAAAGCTGATTCTAACGGGCTTGTTAAATTCAGGCCAGCCGGTCGATTTTATTCGATCCCTTTGCACAGATTCCGCAAATCCTCCCGCAAATCCTCCCGCAAATCCTCCCGCAGCTTCACCGCCATCAACCCATCAAACGGTCCGGACGGGTTCAACTGAGTCCTGATTCTTTTCCTCCTGAATCTGAACAAAGGACACGGATTCGTTCGGACTGAATAATTCAGTTTTTCTCTTCCACAGTCACGCACGGGCTCACGGGCGCGCGCACAGCCTCCTCCACGGCGCCGTTACGCAACAGAAACAGAACCAGGTTCGGTTCGGAGGTCTGAGGCGGTCAGCCGCAGCCTCCGGGGACCCGGTTCGGTTCTGCAGCCGAACCGAGCCGGCAGGCCCGGCACGGCCCGCTCAGCACGGAGCAGCCAGATGATGGTATTATTGTTATTAATATTATTATTATTGTTGTTATTATTATTACAAACTGAAGAAGGTGTGAAACCGTGCACGAGCAGGGCGCGTGCACCAACGTTTGTGCGCGCGCACTGAGGAAAATTACGGAGATAAATTTACATGTTTTATTTCTGTTTGATGTTTTTCTGTAGATTTAAATTTCGATTCAAAATCATCTTTTTTTCCGGACAGTCGCACTGCGGCGGGACACCGACTAAACCCTGGAATCCACCGTCTAATATCTGGATTCTACCTGTTATTTACCACCGCGTCATCGAACGAACTGAAATGCATCTTCGATCAGTTTTTAAAAATAAAATAATAATTCAATCAAGATCGAAGCAGATTTTAATTTTCACATTTTTAAGGTTTTTAGGAGAAATTCCGCAGCAAAACAGCCTGGGACGAACCGAGGAGGAGGAGGAGGAGGAAGGACGGAGTAAAGAGGAGGAGGAGGAGGGTGGAGGGGGGCATCCCCCTTGTTAACACACACACACACACACACACACACACACACACACACGCACGCACGCAGTCTAAATGTGAAGTGAATCCCGGCTGGAGCCAAACTGGAGGAAACTAATCGCCAATATTTCATTTTAAGATAAAAACTGAAATCAGGTCTGGAGCGAAACCGAACCAGAAACCAAAGAGTTTCCTGAGCGCGCGGGAGAAACGAGCAAAAATGGGACCGGAACCGATTTTAAAGAGAAAAGATTCAACAGAGAAGAAACGGAAAGTTTCCGCTCACCGACGTGAAGAGCCAGCAGGACGGTGAGGAACCTGGAGCTCCAGCTTTCTCCCATCCTCCGCGCCGCGTCTCCGCATCAGAGCTCAGAGTCACAAAGTTGGAGAGCCGCAGAGGAGGAGCCGCACATTCCCCGCACAAAACACAAACAGGCGCAAACAGAAAATCCACCGCGGCGGAGCCCCGCTGCTGGCCGGCCGCTCCTCTTCCTCCTCTTCCTCCTCTTCCTCCCGCTGGATCGTCCCTCCTCTGCAGAACTCTGCGGGTTGGTGCCGATCCGCTCCGATCCGCTCCAGCTCGCACTCCGCTTTACGCGTCCCGAGTGAGAAAAGAAAAGACAGAGAGAAAGCTCCTCCCTCCATCCCTCCATCCATCCCTCCATCCCTCCATCCATCCCTCCATCCATCCATCCCTCCATCCATCCCTCCATCCATCCATCATCATCATCATCATCATCCTCATATTTTAGGATCGTTTCCTTCCTTTGGTTTATTTTCAGGACTTGATGACTAAAATGTTCTGACTGAAATAAACAGATGAATCACAAACTAAAATAACAAAATGTGTTAATTTATGACAAACATTATAAAAAACTTAAACGTTGATTTAAATAATAAATCAGATTTTTGCTTTTAGAATTAAAATGATTTAAATATTTTAATTTTCACTGATTTTTATGTTTTTCATTTAAAAAAAGAGAAAAAACGTTTCAGACCCAAAAGTTTTAGTTTCCTGCATTCATGAGATCAGAACATTGTTTCATTTCTGGTTCTGGTTCTGGTTCTGGTGGGCCCAGCAGAACACAGTGTCTTACTTCAGTGTCTTCAGTTTGGACTCTTCAGAAACTCCCCGAACGTTTTCATTTGGTTCTGGTTAATGTTCTGGTTCTGGTTCTGGTTCTGGTTAATGTTCTGGTTCTGGTTTCTTCCTGCTGGATATTTTTCCAGTTTTCTCATTTTCTGATGTTTTTCCTGAATCTAAATTTTTCCAGTTCATTAATTTTTTCTCCCTGAGCTTCGGACCGACGGCTGCTGGAGGTTTGAACCAGGCGGGTCCAGAGTGGGTTCTGGAGGCCAGAGTGGGTTCTGGAGGCCAGAGTGGGTTCTGGAGGCCAAAGTGGGTTCTGGAGGCCAGAGTGGGTTCTGGAGTCCAGAGTGGGTTCTGGAGGCCCGGCATCCTGCATGTTCTAGTGTCTCCCTGGTTTAACTCACCTGGATCCAATGATGATCATTAGAAGAACTTTTACCTGCTGAAAGGTTGTTAAACCAGGGAGGAACTAGAACATGCAGGATGCCGGGCCTCCAGAACCCACTCTGGCCTCCAGAACCCACTCTGGACTCCAGAACCCACTCTGGACTCCAGAACCCACTCTGGACTCCAGAACCCACTCTGGACCCGCCTGGTTTAAATGTTTCACCTTCACATCTGATGGTTTTTGCTTTTTCTCTGGTTTAAAATCCTTCTGATGAGATGCAGAGTCACACAGCACTGCCAGTCAGCTGGCTGAAACAAGGCTGCTGCACTTCCCTCCATTTCAATGAAGAAAAATTCTGTTTGTAATTTTTTCCTGGAGAAATTAAATTTTTTTATAGACATAAAAAAGAGGAGCACAAACTTAGAAAAACTAATTTGTGTTTTGGGAACATCATGATGTTCTAAAATGTATTTATAAAACTATTTATTATTAACTGTTGCAGATTTCTCTGAAATAAAAATGAAATAATATTTAACAACTTTCTACATTATAATTTGTCCCTTTATGTAAATAAAACAGATTTAATTTGACTGACAGAATAATATTTAATCACTTGGAGTTTTGTTAATGTGGCCACATAAAACCATTTTATGGGCCAGTTTTGGCCCCCGGGCCTCCAGTTTGACACATGAAACTGTTGCAGAGATTCAAACCAGATTTTAGGTTTCAGACTAATTTATGATTCAGTTTTTATAAATCAAATTATTGTTATTAATGTTCTAGGAACTATTGAATTGAACTTTAATAAAATGGAACCATAAATCCATTTAATAAAATGAACTAAAATGTGTAAATTGGCAGCAGTAGGATTAATTTTATCATTTCAATAAACATGTTTGTACATAATAATCATTTATCAATAATAGTTTGAAACATTATTTAGGCCCATAACTCATAACTTCACAGTTATTAGTTGCATTAAATTGTTTTGCAAAAAGGATTTAATTAAAAAATAATAAACTGAGAAAACACAAAAGAAACATTTTAAAATTTGATTTATTCTGAGACGGTTACATTTTATTCAATGTTTCAACAAAGATACATTTAAAAAAATAACATTTTTAATATTTAAAAGTTTACTTTGTGAAAATCCAAAGAATAATCTTAAGATTTTTTATTGTTGTGTTAAAATAGACAAAATCTGAGGATTTTAATCTGGTTTTGTTCATAAAAACGTCTCAGCAAATAACAAACAATTATTGTTTATTTAGCTGAGATCATCTGTACTGAGATACTGATGATCTTAATTAACAGGGGCCCCTGTCACATTCTGCTCCAGGCCCCAAACAACGTTGGGCCGGCCCAGGCGGCTGGATGTGAAACGTGACATGAAATTAATCAGTGTTGTATAAAGTACTGAAATCTCAGAGTCAAGTAAAAGTACAAGTACCTCTCCAAAATACGACTTTGGTAAAAGTCGAAGTCACTGACTGAAATGTTACTTGAGTTAAAGTCTTAAAGTATCTGAAACTTCTTGTACTTAAGTATGTGAATTACTGTAAAAATGGATGTACTCAAGTAATGTAATGAAAAGTACAAGTAAAAAGTAAAACAAGGCAAGTTTGAATGACATTTCTTATATTTTGATAAACTTGTCAAATAAACTTAAAATAATGTACCCAACCAAGTGCAGGCAAAATGAAACCTGCTAATAAATTGTTCCAGTTTTAAAGAGTAGCACATGTTAATGGTTTGTGGCTTAGAACTTGCATGCCTTTCCTATATTCGTTAAATTCAGTCTAAATTGCTATCGCTATGGCTTCTGTCCCCCATTGAACTAGGGTGACCAGACGTCCTCTTTTTCCCGGACATGTCCTACTTTTCAGACCTAAAAAGATGTCCGGGGGGAATTTGAAAATTGTCCGGGATTTTGGTCAACTGCCTCAAACACATTACATAGCTTACAGTGCATTATAGGGCACGGCGCTGCGTGTCACGTAATCCCTGAGCCGCGTCAGTGCGGGCAGCACTCTTCTCTGTTCGACCCACCCACCCGCTGCAAGGTGTTCTGATTTCTAATTTCCCCAACACTAGGAGAAGCTAAGCAGGTGTATCCTATTGGAGGTGATGAACAAGCCCAGGCAAGCAGGCTACGGACTTTGTTCGGTAGCCTGCTTGCTACTTGCTAATCAGTAGGTGGGATCAAAACACTTCGTTTCTCTCTCTCGCTTTTTTGTAACGAGTAACTAAACCACACATTGAAAATGTATCGGAGTAAAAGTACGCAATTAAGTTCGGAAATGTAGTGAAGTAAAAGTGAAAGTCATCAAAATTTTTCATACTCGAGGAAAGTATGAAGTACTCCAAAATATACTTAAGTAAAGTAGTGAAGTATTTGTACTTTGTTACTATACAACACTGAAATTAATCAAATTAATAGTAATAAAGTGTAAAAACAGAGAAATTAAATTTAAATTCCTGGAAGGACAGATGGAAATATGACATTTATTAATCAGTGAAGTAAACAGGTTTTTATTCAAACCTTAAAAACGATCCGAGCTCATCTTATGAAACAGCGCCCCCACTGGCAGCTGGTGGTACTACACGCTTTCTTTACGTTTTCCTCCAAGCAGGAAAGTCTGTCAGTCTGTCAGTCTGTCAGTCTGTAATGTACCGAAGCTGTTTGGATCTGGAATAAAGTTTCCATTCAGACCCTGAAGATCTTTTCCCCTCATTTCAGTTCATTGGATTAAATTTAAACCGGATGTGAAGCGAAACAAACCGGAGATTAGAGAAAAACTGGAAATAATGAATGACCGAGGATCTCTCACTCACACCCACTCAGGGAGACGAGTGTGTGTGTGTGTGTGTGTGTGTGTGTGTGTGTGTGTGTGTGTGTGTGTGTGTGTGTGTGTGTGTGTGTGTGTGTGTGTGTGTGTGTGTGTGTGTGTGTGTTTGAGTCACACACACAACGAGGGGGTCTCTCCTCCTCCTGCTGACGTCAGCAGAATCTGAAACAATCCGGAGCTCTGCTGCATATTAACGCACATATTTTCCTGAGGTGATGCGGCGCTGCAGCAGGAGAACACACACACACACACACCAACACACACACACACACACACACAAACACACACAAACACACACACCAACACCAACACCCCCCCCACACACACACCCACACCAACACCCCCCCACACACACTCACACACACACACAGAGAGAGCCTCTCTCAGATACATCCTTCTCACAGAAACTTAAAATAAATCATTTTTTATCTGTTTTGGTGTCTGCGTGGATCTGCGTGGGTCCAAACGCCGCACGGCCACGCAGCCCACCAGGTGTGATGTCTCTGCTTGACCTTGTCTCCAGACTTTTACCGTTGGACCATCTGTCCAATCAGAAGCCGGCACACAGCTGGACAGACTCTCTCACCTCCTGCCCCACGTGTGGCTACTGGGGACATCAGTGACCTCTGCTGGTGGACAACAGGAACTGCAGGAACTTCTGCCTCCAGTTATTTTTCCTGTTTTTATTTAAATCTTGAACCGTTTTTTATCCTCTTCTGTCTGATATGATCAATTCTTCTCCTGATTCACTAAAAACTAAACTAATAAGATAAAAAGTTATTTTTATTGAGTTTTATGACGGATTCAGTTTGTTTTACCAGCCAACACCGCCCTCTGCTGGTGAGGAAATGTATATGCAGGAGCCTTTAAAACGCAAATCTTTTCTGTTTTTTCCGAAGTAAACATTTATAAACTTTAACAGGTTCATTAGGAATCTTGTTCACATTCCTTAAAGTGTTTATGAAACACAAACTGAATCACTGCATTTATGGAAAAGCTGATTATGAAATATGAAACTGATAAACGACATTCAAATTACACATTTTGTAAGATGACCTGAATAACATGTCTGCCTCAAAACTTTCTCCTTTTTTCTTTGATAAACATCTGAGAACATCAGTTCCTGAATGAACTGGTTGAGTTTCCCTTTAAACCCGTTTTCTCTCTGCTTGTTCATCAACCTGAACATAAAACCTGGAGCTTTAATCTGTCGGACGGTTTAATCCGGAGAAACTTTAGGAGAAAACAGGAAGCGATGAGCAGCAGCGAGTCGGAGCGACCCGAGGAAACAAACCCCGAGTCAGCAGATTTTCATTCTCTGCAGCTTCTCCAAACACGACCAGAGAAACGGGTCGCTGCGACCCGAGAACGTTCTGGAGGAACTTTACTTCCCCAAACGTCACAAACTGACCGAGACGATTAATATCTGCTTTAATGGGCAAATAAATCCATTATTATCGTTATGAAATGTTCCTGACTTTAGTGAATAAAACTCAGATTTGATATGAATCATTTGGACCAATCCAGGGTTTCAGCCTAATTAACATTTTAATTGAAAAAATAAACTAGAAAATCAAAGTTAATGCTTTATATTGTGATATTTTACATAAAATGCAGAATTTTACCAGAATGAACAAACTTCTGTTCACTGAATGTGTTAAATTCTGACTGAAATACTTTATTTTCATTTCATCAGTTTTTACAAGTTGGATGATTTTAACTTTAGATTAAAAAATATACAAAAATATTTGAAAAATCTGAAATATCCTGACCCCCCTGCAGAATCTCTGTCCCCCGTTTGGCTCACGCTCCCCATGTTGAAAAACTCTGACCAAATTTATTTCAGTATTTGAACCCAAAACCTTCTTGGTGCCTGGCAGCAGAATGCACTGCAAAAACACCAAACCTTAACAAGTTTTAGTTGATCTAGATTCTGATGCAAATGTCAGAGAAATCAATCAAAACTGGTTTACAGTCACTTTTCAAAAAGAAATAGGAGCTTTTTAAAAGTCAATATTCTGAAATATTGATAAAAATACTTTTCTTCATTTATAACCTGACATTTTTCTGCCAGTGGAATTAGGAATTTTATTTTAATATTCAAATATTGACTTAACACAAACTGCAGGTTCATGAAATGATTTATTAAGATATTTGAACCAGAAACTAGATAAAAATACTTGGTAGGGTTTTGTATTTTTGCAGTGTAATAAATAAAAAGTCGTTCATTATTAATATTTGTTGCAGAACAGCCGGTAGACGGTTCTCTGAACCATTTGGTGCTTCTGTTTTTTTATTTATTCATAAAAATAATCCATAAAATAAATCCTAAAATCCAAGATGGCCGCCATCGGATGTGAAAAAGTGAATTCATCCTGAAACGGTTTGATGTGCTTCAAAATATAAATTAATCAGTTCCAGTTTGTTTTAATGATTTAATATTAATGTTATAAAACAGATCAAGTTAAACACATTTAAATTTATTTTATTTTAGACTTTCTGTAGAAAAATAATGAACTTCTCTCTGAATATTTTATTTATTGTATAAATCCTTTAATTTTGCAGAGTCTGTATAAAACGCTGATGGAAAATGCAGCAGAGGTCAAGGTCAAGGTCAAGGTCACCTTCAGTCTGACAAACTTCCTGTTTTCTGAGGATTTTCCTCAAATGACGTCAGAAATTCATTCATTTGAATTAAAAACAAGAAGTTGACAAAATTCCAACAATAATTTAGATTCATTAGAAGTAAAAACTGATCATATAAATAAAAATGTTTGTTGAACACAAACATTTTTATTTAATTTAAATGAAAAGTTTGTTGGTTTTAAGTGTCTGTCCTCAGAAGGAGAGGAAACTCTGGAGCGGCTTTATGAAAACAGGAAGTGGTGAGAGTGAATAAAAGTGATGCTGCGCCGGTCGGATCAGAACCGGGTCAGGCCGACGCGTCTCCGTCTGGACGGTGAGTCTCCAACTCCAGAACCATTTAATCAGCAAAACCATTCAGAGAAAATTCAGCAGAAAGATGAAAAACTTTACTGAAATACTTTTATTTGAATGATTCAACTTTTTATGGTAAAATAATCAATGATGTAAATCTGGAGGAAGAAACGTGACTCTAGAAAACAAACTGGTCCTGAAATATAAAAGTTGAAGATTTAAATTTGTATTTTATGTTCTTTAAACATAAAAATATGATTTTATTAGTTATTCTGGACAGAAACGGAGTTATTAATGATATTGTTCAGATCAGAGGTGAAAGTTCAATTGATGAAGAAATAATAAATCAGTTAAGGTTTTATTGGTAAAATAAATGTATTTCACAGGTTTAGTAATAAAGATTCCCACTTAAAACTACTAAACAAAATGAATAAATGAATAGTAATTGTTCAAATCAATTCAGTAATAAATGAAGGAAAATCAGATTTAAATATAAAAATATGTTTGCAACATTCAACAACATTCTTCTAGTTTTTAATATTTCATTTAAAATATTCATTTTAAACAAACTGCTGGCCTGAAAGGAGCGGGAGTCACCATGGCAACCAGTGACTCAGCGGGTTCTAGCATTTCTGCTGCCTCATTCTTTCCTCTAGTTTTAGGTTTTCAGTAACGATGTGTTTGTGTTTTGAAGACAAAACGTTTCCACATTCAGACGAAGAATAAAAACTTTTTTATGTTTTATAACATCTCAGATCTTTCCTCTTTTTATCAGACCTGATTTCACACAAAGATTTTCCACGATGAAAAAAAGTTTTCGCTACACGAGTCGGGTAAACATCCCAACATGAACGTTATTATCATTATTATCAAAGCGTATAAGTTAAACAACATTTCTCTTTGTTTCTGTTTCTCTTTTAGGTGCCAAATAAAAACCTTCACATTGATCACGATGACTTCCGTGAGTTCGAGCCTTTCGACGGACAAACCGATCTCATTCCAAAATCGGCTCAACCTGGAGTTGGTAGGATTCGATTTCCAATGATTTATTGCTGCCAGAACGAGCTGAATCACTAAAAACAAAATGTCCGCCTGCGTCAGACGAGCTGTCGGTGGTGGGCGTCGACATGCGGAAGGAGGTCAATGCGGCGCATCACTACACCGGCGAGTACATGACCGACGTCCTGGTGGTGCGCCGCGGCCAGCAGTTCATCATCGACGTTTCCTTCAACCGACCGGCGACGCCACAGGACGACTTCCAGCTGGAGTTTCTGATTGGTGAGGTTCAGGCCTGATCTTGGCTCTGATTGGTTGGTTTCCTTGTGTATAAAGTATCTGCTGACTTTGCCAGAAGTGTTTTGGCTTCATTGAGCTGTTGGCCTTTGGCCTCGTCTTCTTCTCTTTGCTAGAGAACAGCAATGTGTGTTTTGCTGCTTTAAGAACGACGTCACTCTTTGGTTGATGGTTCTAAACTCAGTTAATCCAGCTTCAGATTAAAAGTGTTTCCACCCAATAAGGGGGCAAAAAGACCAATGTGTTCACTGCAATTCTTTTAGTACCAGACTCTTATTTTGAAGAGACAGCCTGGACTATATAAACATAAAACTGCAATATTAGTAATGCAGGTCCAAGACCAGATGGTTTCATCCACAAGCCTGATAACCAGATTGCTAATCCCAGTTCTGCTGCCTTACAGGCTTCAACTGTTTTATAAAAAATCTCTGCAGATGGAGAAATCTCACAGAGTTCATGCAAAATATATTTTTTTATTCAAAGCGTATATTCAGTGGCACAAAGATTTATCCCTCCTTTGCCAAACGGAGGATCGGTTTACAATCTACTGGAAAATCAGAAACAGTAACATTGACATGGGAAAGTTGCATCGACTTCCTAACACTGAGAACATTAAGACTGTGGAGTGAAGACAGTATCAGCGTTTCTGACAAAACAACATTCTCCAAAACTCTGACCTTCAAGACGAGTCATGTTGATTGAACTCAGTGCTAAAAGAATCAGAGTAGATTCAGGAACGCTCGTGTCATTTTGTTCAGAATGTTTCTCTTCCTGGGTCTCGTGTGAATTTTATTTCTGTCCTCCAGGCGCCGACCCTGCGGTCAACAAGGAGTCCCTGGTGGTGGTGAACTTCGGTAACCATTCTGGTGCGGTCTGGGCCGGTCAGATTGTCGAAGCTCGAGATACGGTCGTTTCCCTCGGCGTCACGGCGAGCTCCAAGGCCATCGTGGGCTTGTACCGGATGTACGTGGCCGTCGCCATGGGAAACGGGATGCAGCGGACCGAGAAGGACCCCAACACCAACTTTTACCTGCTGTTCAACCCCTGGAATCCAGGTACACCGAAATAATGAGCTCACTGTGGGAATTTCCTGTTTCCAAAGGTTAAAAGCTTCTTTAGGTTCAACATCTGAGAGCAAACCTGAAGAAAATAGTTTATTTATTTTACTTTCTCTCTTTTCATTTTATATTAACCACAATTATTTGAAAGAACTTCTTGTTTTGTGAATAAAGTCACTAAACAACATCTGAGTGGCGTTTGATTGGGCCAGTGTGAGTCGGTTTCTGATCATGTTTGCAGATGATGATGTTTTCTACCCGGATGACGCCGGACGCTCTGAGTACGTTCTGAACTCAACTGGTCTGATTTATATGGGCACATCGGACCAAGTGACCGAGCGAGGCTGGGTGTACGGGCAGGTAGGCCGACGGCTGAACCAGCAGAGCACAGATCCGCCTGAACCTGCCGTTAACCTTTGCAGTTTGTTGTTGCAGTTTGAGGAAGGCATTCTGGACGCCTGTATTTACATCATGGACGCCTGCAGGATGCCGATTCATAACCGCGGTGACGTGGTGAAAATGGTTCGCACTGCATCTGCTCTGGTGAGACGATTCGGTTTTTGAATCTTAACCAGGTTTTATTTACACCAACAACTTCATTCAGAATCCATAAAACAAGCATTAAATTTAGTTTTTTTGTTGGTTTTCTGTCTCAACCTGTAAACTAAACCTATTTCCCTGACCTTTGACCTCTAGATCAACTCCCAGGATGACAACGGCGTGTTGATTGGGAACTGGAGCGATGACTTCTCCATGGGGACGCCGCCAACCACCTGGACAGGAAGCGCCAGCATCCTGCAGAAGTACCACACCTCCGGAGCGCCGGTGTCGTTTGCTCAGTGCTGGGTCTACGCCGGCGTCCTCAACACCTGTAAGACGCACTGTAAAAAACTACACTGCAGCACACTGTAAAAACACTTTTATGGCCAGAATTTGATTTGTTGTTTGAGATTTCAGTCAAAATTGGTTTTCGAGCTGGAACATTGCCTGAATAAATAAATGCTGTGTGTAATATTATCTGGTAATAGCTAAAATTTGAATAATTTGAATTTTTATAGCTACCATGTTTGATAAATGTTTGGCCAAATGAGAAAAGCAATCGAAAGCATTGCTCTGATTGAGCAAAAGCTAACCAGCATTAAAAGACTAACAGCTGTGAGTTTAACAGCTGGAATGTTTGCTAAATGTAAAAACTTGACATTTAAAAATACCAACTAGATGTTTGCAAAAGCAAGAGGTGACAGGATTAATACATGAGACGTTAGCTGAAAGGGTAAGCTGGTTGTTTAAAAGACCAAAAGCTTCTGGGTAAAAGAGTTGGAGTATTTGCAAAAAGTAGATTTCTGATAAAGTTTGTTGTTTAAGTGTAAAAATGTCTCAGAGGATCTGCAAAAATGTTAAAATGAGATTAGCAGCTTATGATGCTGCTGAAATCAGAGGATAGAAAACAGTATGGAGAAAAATAGTTTATATTTCTTCTCTATTGTCTGAGCTAAAGTGTTAAAGTTTGAACAGAAATGAGTATTTGATGCTAAACGGTTTGTCTGTCTGCAGTCCTGCGATGCCTTGGGATCCCATCAAGAGTCATCACCAACTTCAACTCAGCCCACGACAACACGGGCAACCTGAAGACCGAACTCATCTTCAAGCCGGACGGCACGCCTGACAGACACAACACCCAGGACTCCATCTGGTTGGTCCAAACGCTCCGCACGATACCGGTTCCGAGGAACAAACTTAACCTGTTTTTAGGGTTTTTAAACCTTTTGGGTTGTCAGCGACCGCCACGGCCGTCAAGGCTAACCGTTTATGGCCAACAACAGTCACTGAGTTGGTTCTGTGCAGGAACTTCCACTGTTGGAACGAGGCGTTCATGAAGCGAGTCGATCTTCCACAGAAGTACTCCGGATGGCAGGTGGTGGATGCGACTCCGCAGGAGACCAACGACGGTGAGGCGGAACAACAGAAACATCCCAGACCCACAGGAAGCACCGATTATCCCAACTGTGTCTCGCTGTGTTCCAGGATATTTCCGTTGCGGTCCGGCGCCTGTCATCGCCATCAGGGACGGTGAGCTGTGTCATCCCTTCGACTGCGGCTTCGTCTTCGCTGAGGTCAGACTGGAGGGAGATCGACGTTAAACCTGAGTCATCAGATAAATCAGTAGAGTAATAAGCTGACTGTCCTCTAGGTGAACAGTGACCTGATCCACATGAAGAGTGACAAGTATGGCAATATGACTCCATTCAAGGTGGACACCACTTATGTTGGAAAGCTCATTTACACCAAGTCACTGAGCGGCTGGGGACCTGAGGACATCACAGGGACCTATAAGCATCCAGAAGGTCATTTTAAACTGCTTTATATGTCATGTGATCAAAGTTACCAAGATTAGCACAGGAAGGTGAATGGAGAAAATCTGAATCTGCAGGAAGTCTGGCAGATCAGCAGACCATGGCTCTGGCTGAGCAGTACGGATGTTCGAGAGACAACTCCGACTTTCCTGCTTCCAAGCTGTCCATCCAGATTTCAGCTCAAGCGGTAAGGAAACTATCCATCCATCCATCCTAGAGATAAGGCTTTGAGTTGTACGACATCACGGATACAACTTACCAAGGGTAGTGCAACGTAATTACTACAGTACAGGAAACTTAAGGGAAATACTGGAGCAGGCGGGACAGAGAGGTAAAATATGGTCATTTTCTGACTAAAACAGGAGATTTGACAGGTTGAACTGGTTCCTGTCAACATGAAGAACCAGCGGCTCTACTCTGAGTCCGTCCTGGATGGCTGAGCGTCTGTCTCTAAGGGAGAGTCCAGACACTCTCATTTCAGCCGCTTCTATCCATCATCTTGTTCTTTTAGTCTCTACCCAAATCTCATGACCATAGATGAGGTAGAAACATAGACTGACCGGTAAATCAAAAACTTCACTTTTTGACCACGAGAGACCAGTGAAGCGTCTAGTCTACCAATGGTCTACAAACTAGTGAGTTTGATGGGCTGGTTGGGTCGTCAACCCCGTTCCATCACCACCAGGCCATTATCAGCTCGGTGTTGCATACAAACCGGTTCAATGTGAACGCTGTTTCCTGAGTGAGTCAATGCGTCTCAGCGTCCGCAGTCCTAAAAGTTTACATCCGGTGGACATCCGCTTTGAGTCGGCAGTGAGTACATGCAGACCTGGAGGAGTGAAGTATGTTGGAGTAACATGAAACTGCTGCTGCTGCGCAAGTTACATAACAAGTTGTTGCTAGGTAACCAAGGAGTGTGTGAGGTAAGGCCGTCATGTACAGATGGTTGAGATTTCATGGTCCAACATACCGAAGGACTACATTTCTCAGACAAATTCCTTCGTTTTCCACAATCCAAATGGATGCTAGCTAGTTTTCTAAGCTAGTTGGAAACCTTTGTGGCAGTCAGTTGGCTATTGGCCACTCGTTGCACAGACTCTCATCTTTAACATACAGTTCAATGTGAACGCTGTTTCCTGCTGAGAGGTTTTCTGTGTAGCACCCAGTATCTTAAGGCAGTCGTGTCCGGCGGACCTCTGCAGATCCAAGTACAACACAGGACCTTAACTCTGTGCTGCTGCCTCTTCCCTCTCTGTCCAGGGCTATGTGGGTGATCCTCTGAGGGTTTCAGTGACTTTTTACAACCAAAGTGAGACGATGAAATCGGTGAAAGTTCATATGGAGATCAGCCCCACCTACTACACCGGCGTGGTCGCATCAGATCCACTGAAAGTCGAGGACTTCAGGCTTGATCTGGACGCCTTCCAGAGTGAGTGGCTTTGGCTGCAGATCCCTGGCCTTAAACAGGGATTCCCATGACATTCTGGATATGTCTGTGTTTCTGTTGCAGGTAGCATTAAGGTGTTTGAGCTTTCGCCTCAGGAGTACGTCTCTCAGCTGGACTCTAACAGCAGCCTGGAGGTCACTGTGACCGGACAAACCGACGATGTAGAAGTGTCAGAGGTCAAGACCATCGCCCTGAAGCTTCCACCACTGAACATAACGGTAAAACCCAGACTGAACGTCCATGAAACCTTCAATAGTCTGAAGATTTCACACTGATTTGTTGTTGTGTGTACCTGTATCCAGCTGAGTGGGCAGCCTCAAGTGAATCGTGACATGTACGTCATGGTTTCCTTCACCAACACCATGGGCTTCCCCCTCACCGGCGCCAAGCTGGCCATGGAGGGAGCCGGGCTGCTGGAGACTCAGGTCTACAACTACAGGTAAACCCGCTTCACCTGCCTCACCTGCAGCTTCCTGTGCTTTATATTTAAAACATGTTTTCTCCCAGGACGATTCCTCCTATGAGCCAAATATCCCGCAAGGTTGGGTTCAAACCAACGAAGCCGGGACTCCAGACGCTCCTGGTGGTGCTGGACTGCGACAACCTGCCCGATGTAAACGCCACAACGGCTCGCTCAAAATCAAACTTCAACATTAGTTTTACAGCCAGATGAGGTTAAAAAGAAGTATGTAAAAATAAAACGTAGCAAATAAAATATTAGCCAAAATTTTAAACTACCAAAGATTATGGGGTTTTGCTAGCCTGTTAGCAATAAACTGTAGCTAAATTGAAAAAGTTACCTATTATGGATTTATTGGTTAAAATTATTTATTGTCATCATTAACTTAAAAAAGGCAAAGTTAAGTAGATAACAAATTAAATGTTTATTAAACTGCAGCTGAAAGTTGATCTGCCGGCATATTATGAAATAGATTTAGCAGCCCACACATTAGCTAAACGTTAGCTAAATGGTTAAAATGGTTCACATTTTCTCGATTTAGAAAAAAATAAGTATTTAGAGATGAAATTCTAAACTTAAACTGTTTAGTTTTGTGTAGATATAGGTTAAAACTACATTAATTTATCACAAGATTTATCAGTTTACAGCAATAAATGTTAGCTTAGCATTAGCTAAAGTGGTTACTGCTTGCTAAGTCATTAGCATTAGCCTACTAAATGTGCAAAAATCCAATAACAACAGTTTAAGATACTGTAGCTCAATACTAGAAAGACTTTTAAAAAATAAGATAAAATATTAGCTAAAAGTTATAAATGTCAAACTAACCTAGCTACCAAAAACATAGCAAAGCTAAAGTTTTGGCAAAGTTTGTTTTTATGAGGATAAAATTGGCACTGAATTTGGTAAATCCGACAATCTTTTATCAAAAGTCTAAAATATTTGCTATAACCTGAGGAAAATGCTGAGATCTGATGAAGTTTTAGCTACGAGAGCTAAAACGTAGCTAATAAAACTAATAGCTAATAAGCTAATAAAAACAAAACGTTTTTATTTCTGCTAAGTGTCTTGAGAAAAATCTTCTCTATACATTAGAAACACCAACTGGAGATTTTACCTTAAATTTGACATTAAAAGCCTAAAAATCAGATTGTTGTACCATTAGCATCTTGATGCTAATTAGCATCTTGATGCTAATTGTCTGTGAAACTGATTGCTGTGTTTCCTTTTAGATGACGGCAATGGTGGAAGTCAAGGTCATGCCGTGACCTTTGTCCTTTCATCCAGTGAGAAGAAACGACAAATTCTACAAGTTACATCCATCAGGATCATTTTTCTGTCTTAAATCATTTGAAATTATTCTAAAATCAACAAATTGCATAAATCAAACTTCACATTGAGGATCAGTGTTTCCAGTATCAACATGTTCAGATAATTCATCAGCTATAATCGCTCTCTGAAGACCAAAAATATAAATCTGAAAGATTAATTTAGTATAAATGAAAGAATCTTCAGATGGAAAATTATGTAAATTCTAATTAAATTTGAATAAATCCTGGATGAGGATTTCAGAATAAGATACAAGTTGGACAGAGTCGGAAATGAATTCAGAATGAAGATATTTTTAATTTGCAGGACCAGAAATTAAAAGTTAGACTTTGAAAAGTTTGTTTTATTGTAAAGAAACACAAAATGTCCTCCTATACGTCCTCTTCTTTATTTCCACATTAAGACAATTTAGATGCATTTAAATATTATCAGCTAAAAGTGTCACTAAAAAACACAATAGTTGAGACAAGGTGGTTAATTTTGATTAGAGTGACTTTATGTTACAACTAAAAGGTTTTCAGTTTTTAATTCATTTCATATCAGTGTGATTCTTCTATAAAACTTCACTGTTCTGTAATTTTATCTTTTGCTCATTTAATGACATTTAAAATTAAAAGAATTAAAATTCCCATTTTTGTCTTTAACTTCAGAGAAAATTTGACTAACGCAGCTAATTTCTAATTAATTACTGATTTATTGTATTAAACAAAATTTGTTCCTTTCTGTCTGGAAACTGAACCTGTTCATGAAGTTTTACGATTTTTGACCAAATCAAATGTGATTTTATCCTTTTTCCTGTTTTCATAACAATAATGACACTGTGTACTAACAAATAAAGCATTTCAAAATCACTGAATGTCTCACTGATCTTGAACATTTATTGGATTTTGCACAGAAACATTTTAAACCTCGGAGTATTGAGTTACTACAACGGCCTAGTCAAAGGGTCTGCAACAATCTTTAAATGTTATACATGCCTTCAGAACAGCTAAATCAAACTTCTGTAGTGCAACAAATGTTACAGGCCTTAAAACAGACAAAAGTCTTGATCTACTTCAGGACATTTTATTTCTGTTTTAGGATTTTAAATAAAGAAAAATATAAAACTTTTGCACAAAACGCAGAATGTTGAATATGCAAAATGAAAATGAAAAGAAAAAACATGATTTACAATTTAATGACAAGGAAATAGATCCAAACCAGCATCACTGGTATTTTAATTCATTCTGTGGTGGAAAATCAGTTTATTACATAAAAACGACCAAATTAACCAACTTTATTTAAAACAGCTGATTCTTTATCTCAGCCTCCAGTGGCTTTTCTCCAATAGGTGACCTTTGACCCGTTTCTGCTGGTTGTTTTTGATCAGGAAGCTGCAGTAAGGTCAGCCGGCCACTAGAGGGAGGCAGCGCTCTTCCCCTCCCAGTAACCTCCAGTCCGGTAAACTCCAGACTCATTTGTTGTTTGGTTTCTCCTGATCATCAGCAGCTTCTGATGTCTTTCCATCCGAGCAGCCATCTTGACTCCAGTTTGGACCTGCTGGTCCAGAACCGAAGTTTGATGTTAAACTCAAAACAAGCCGAAACAAACCGAAACAAGCCGAAACATCGGTGTTTTTCCTCGAGTTTCTGTCTGTCTGCCTTACTGTGTGAGTTTTAGTCGGCGGCGCCCCCGCTCCCCCCCCTGCAGCCACAGGTGAGTCGACGTCATGGCAACGGAATCTGACGCATCAGCATCACAAAAACCGGTCGTTCCAGGTCCCGACTCAAACACACACGGGGTTTTTCTGGAGCTGCGAGGACCGGAGCGGAACCGTCACCCATCTAGGGTAACCCAGAGGTGTCAAAACTGTCGGCCATTAGCGCCAAATTTATCTAAATATTGTTATATTAAAACAGAAAAAACAACATCGACAAGATTTTAATAAAGTCTGAATTTTGTAATAGTGGAATCTGAGTCATTGTTGATCAATCATTGTTGTATTAACCTCCTGAGACCCGGGCTTTTATTTGATGTGCATTTTTTATGTCTCCTTACTATTTGGGATTAGTATGACCTAATTTTAGTTGAAATTAAATTTTAGCTTTCTATGTGCTCTTGAACTATGTCAAAACCAATGCCCTCATATGAGGACAATGGGTCTGTTTTTGCATATACATTTCTCCTTGTCATTTGGGATCATAAGGACCCAATTGGCCTAAAAATGAAATTTCAGCTTTCTACAATAAGTGGTTATCTCAAAACCCAATGTCCTCAGACGAGGACATTGGGTCTATCTGTGTGACGATAAGACCATTCAATCAATGTTATTATTTACATCTGTGTTTACAAAAATGTAATGTCCTCATATGAGGATGCAGGGTCTCAGGAGGTTAAATCACAGATTTAGTTTTTTTTAGGAACTTAGGGTCATTGTCCTTGTTTGGCAACAAAAGTCTGGCAACATTTGTCGTTTTCTGGCAAAGTGTAGTAAATGAAAACAGAAATGTTGTAAATAAATGAAAAATACTGAAGATTTGTGACCTGGGGGGCCAAACAGAGTCATCCAGAGGGCCACACTTTGGACATCCTTAACCTAACCTTTCCTCATGTGAGAGCTCTGCTGTTAGAACGACATAACCTTAATCTATCTCTCTCTCTCTATCCATCTGTCTCTGATCTGAGGATGTAGAAAGACGCCGGTTCCGTCCAGCAGGGGGCGATGCACAGAGACGAGCCGTAACAACCACAAAGTTTCAGATCAAACCAGAATCAGCAGGTCGATGATTCAGGTGAAGGTTTACATGATGCAGCAGCAAAACCCGACTCAAGTTCCTGTTGCTGCAGTTTTTGTTTTTTTTCCCCTCCAGGGTCTTTTGTGGCTCTAGTGTCCCTGATATGACAGCAGGCTGACAGGAAACAGGGAAGGAGAGGGGGGAAGACATGCGGCAAATGTCGTCGGGTCCGGGAGTCGAACCCGCGACAGCCGCGTCGAGGACTCAAGGCCTCCAAGTACGGGTCACGCTAACCGCTACGCCACCACGGCACGCCCCTGTTGCTGCAATTCTGACATGTTTTCATGGTGTTTGTGCTGCAGCTTTACCCAGGGGCTTAGTGCTGCAGTTTTGACCTGTTTTCAAAGTTTTTGTGCTGCGGTTTTAACCTGTTTTCAAAGTTTTTGTGCTGCAGTTTTAACCGGTTTTCATGGTTTTTGTGCTGCAGTTTTAACCTGTTCTCAAAGTTTTTGTGCTGCGGTTTTGACCTGTTTCCAGGGTTTTTTGTGCTTTGCTTTGAGCATGTTTTCTGTTCTTTTGTGCTGCGGTTTTAACCTGTTTTCATGGTTTTTGTGCTGCGGTTTTGACCTGTTTCCAGGTTTTTGTGCTGCAGCTGTAACCTGGAGCTTGTGCCTCAGCAGGTGTGGATCAGTGCGGCCCGGTTGCTGATCCTGATCCGGTTCTCCGGCCCGCCGCTCTCAGGCTGCAAGGCAAACAACTGTTACCTACAAATCATCCGTCTCTATTGGAAACCGGTTTTTCTCCCTGCCTGCTGCTCCCTCCCCCTCCTCCTCTTTCTGCAGAGCACATGTCTGGTTGCAGTTTGCTGCGGCTGGGTTGTGCTGCGCTGGAGGACGCCGGGCCGAACCGGGCCGGGTCGGGCCAGGCCGGGTCGGTCAGTAGAACATGTGTTGCTGTTGCTGGCCGGCAGCAGCAGCAGCAGCATGTGCTCTTCATCCCCCACACCACCGACAGGTGTTGGCTTCATGTGACTGCCTGCCTGTCCGGACAGCGCTCCAATGGAGGAGGAGGAAGAGGAGGAGGAGGAGGAAGAGGAGGAGGAGGAGGAAGAGGCGGGGTGTGTAAAGTTTCATCAACAACAACTGTGTCAACTGTGCAGCCGCTGGGTTGGGAAAGCAGCAGCGCAGGATGCCTCTCCTCCTCTTCCTCCTCCTCTTCTTCCTCCTCTCCTCTCCTCTCCTCCTCTTCTTTAACTCCCCTGGATGAATGGATGAATCCACCCTTTTGTGTGCGATGGGCCGTTCCTCGGCAACAGCTCCATGGTTACAGTCCAATAAATAACATCACACTCGCTCCTCTGCCTCTCTGGATCTCAGGATGCGAAGGAAAAGTTTCTTTGCTTTTGTTTCCTGAAACTGTGAAGCAGATTCAGAATCCCAAACTGAGCGTCTGATCGGCGTCTCTGCAGCTGCGCCGTTTGGTGACTGGGTGAACGCACGCAGAGCCGCAGTGATGAGCTGAAAACATGCAAAGCGGCTCATTAGAAAACCCAAATCAGCTCCGGCAGAGGAACAGGTTTGGAGTGGGACGCGCCGAAAGAGAAGATCTTTGTTTTTCTGCTGCTTTTTGTTTCGTTTGTTTACTTTATGAAAATATAAAGAGCAGTTCTGCTGACATGACAACCAGATGTGAAGCAGAGTCTGAAAACTCTTTTCATATAGACTGTCAGTTGGTTTCAGGCCTGGACTTTGACTAGACCATTCTAACCTTCTAACTTTGAACTCTGGTCATTCTGTTTCCTCCATGTTTCCTTCTTGGTTTCTTCTCATCCATAAAGCCCAGGTTAATCTCCTGTTAGCCAGGGATGTCCAAAGTGTGGCCCGGGGGCCATCTGGGGACATCCGGATGATTTTGTTTGGCCCTCCAGTCGAACTCATCCCTTCAGCACAGGGTGAGATTTTTACAAATAAAATCTTCTTGAATATATTTTTTAGATATGAAACAAAGTGTTTTCCTTTAGTAACAGTGTTTCTGGTTCTGACATTTGCTAAGAACAGCGAGCGCTGCCCGGCTGATGTAGCCAAACGGACCAAAGAGACACGAACAGAGATTCATTTCAACAGAGATTAGAATACTTTGATTTATTAAAATATCATCAGTTTCATAAGTTACAAAGAAGATAACAAATTTACCACGGCTGTATGTAAATATCTGGTTTCTCTTCAGAATGTGAAGTTAAGTGAATCGTTTCTGAGTGAACTGAGTCGTTTCTGAGTGAACTGAGTCGTTTCTGAGTGAACTGAGTCGTTTCCTGTCAGCGTGTTGAGGATCCACAGTGGATCATCGTTAGGCGGAGCAGCCATTAATCTGAACGGGGAAGTGAAAGGCTGTGATTGGATTAGTGACGTAACCATGTTATCTGTCTGCCTGTCTTTCTGTGTGTGTGTGTATGTGTGAGTGTGTGTGTGTGTATGTGTGTGTGTGTGTGTGTGTGTGTGCGTGCGTGTGTGTGTGTGTGTGTGTGTTTGCTTATTTAGGACTGTTTCACTGATATATTAGGTCAAATTAAAACAATCAGCTATAACGCTGTTTATTGGGCCGATTTTCAGTTTTTATGCATTTAATCAACATGACAAAGAAAGTTTGACCTTTTTTTATTGAACTTGTCAATAATCTTTATAAACAAGCAAAATAAGATGAGATGATTTGGTGCCTGTCTAATCCAGCGGTGTCCAAACTGTGGCCCGGGGGCCATTTGTTGACCTTGGAATAATTTAGTTTAGTTCCAGAATGTTGTTCAGACTTTTCAGAGTTTTGCTAATTTAAAAAAAGAAACAGGTCAAAAATTCACAGCAGAAATTTCATCTCCATGCACTTCCTGTTATTGAAGCTATTAGCATTAGCAATGCAGCACAGCTAGCCTTTACATAAAGTAAGAAAATGAGCAGTTTGGAGACATTTCCTGAAAAGTTTAGTCTGTTTAAAGTGTAAATATCATAGAAAAGGATAAAAGTGTTGATTTTAATTCTGCTAAAGCAGAGCTAATTTTCTGTGTAGCGGTTTAGCATCTTTTGCTAATTTAGCTTTATTAAGAAAATGGCAGATTAAGACAGATTAACAAATGAAGTGCACATAACAACACAACTTAAATTGGGTGATAATTAAACAAATATATGTAAAACAATCTCATGAATGGTTTTGAGAGCAGTGAGTGACATGGTTTGTATCAACATGGCTGAAGTTAGCGCTTTAACATTAGTTTCCACTAAACACTGTGGTTGTAGCAGTTTAGCATTAGCAGAGCTTATATTTATGATTCGCACGGCAGCGTTAGCACAGCTAGCTCTTTAGTTAGCGGTGCCCAAACCAACACAAAATAAAATCCCATTTATCATGTTTGTTTTTACATCAGCTAGCTTCAGCAGCTACAGGAAGTTGTAAAAAGTGGTAGCATCATGACTAGCATTAGCCTCAGAAAGCTAACTAAGAGCAAACTGATGGCTGTTTTACCTTCCAGATAGTAAAATTCATCATGTTTACATCAGTTTGTGAGTTTTAGACTCAAACTGAGACTTTTTGTTTGGTTCATTCTGAGCCTCAAACTCATTTAACCAACAACATGTTAGCTTTCCATAAGCTGCAGTTATTTAATATGGATTATGTGACTAAATGGAACAAAATGTTAGCAGATGTTGAAATGTTTGTGATGCTTCAAGTGAACAAATGATGGAGCGGAAGAAGCAGGTTACAAACTGGGATCTGCTTCAGAGCTTCTGGTTTTACTTTTCTAATAAACTGTTGTTGTTCCAGCAGGTCGAACCAAACTGAGGGTCAAACTGAAGGAAAGAAGCAGCAGCAGCCATGACTCAGAGATCTTGGTTCTGGTTAAATCTCCCCTCAGATCCTGTTTCCTCCCGAGGAACCGAGTTCCTCAAAAGCTCCGAGTCCCACAGGAAGCATCGCTGCCACGCCGGCCTGTCCGGAGCAGGAACGCCGCAGGAACGCCGCAGGAACGCTGCAGGAACGCCGCAGGAACACTGCAGGATGCCCCCTCTGATGCCGCACAGCAGGAAAACTTCAGGCCAAACCTGGAAACATCTCAACTGAACAGCAGCAGAGAGGAGGAAGTGAAAACAAGAACTGCCTTCATCTTAACTTTATCAAAACTCAGTAAAAGTGTCAGACAGCTGCTGCCTTCTCGTGGTTCGGTGTGAAAGCGGCGCTGCTGCTGCAGGGAGCCAAACAGGAGCAGCTCAAAATGTCTGACAGAGCTGGAAACACCCAGATCCTTCATCAGCAGCAGGCCGAACCAGCCCGAGACAGGCGGAGAGGCTCTTCCTGCTCGGCTGCAGCCGCCCGCAGGGGAGGAGGGGTGTGATGGGAGGAGAGCTGCCTGCACTCCCTCCAGCAGGGGATGATGGGAGGAGAGGAGGAGGGGTCTGTATCTGGAGATGGAGGGCTGTCAGGAATGTGGGAGAGCAAGCAGACATGCAGCGAGCGAGGAGTCGAGCCACTCGCACTAAATTTAACAATGAGAGTCGGCAGAACGTTTAAATTTAGTCTGCAGCTTCACCGAGTCGGAGCGGCTGCTGCTCACCCGGCACAAAACATCTTCATCCTGCGGCCGAGCGGCGGTCCGAACGGGTCAGGTTCTCCTCCACAAACCACCGAGGAGCCTCAGGGTCTTCCTGAACAAAGGAAACTTTTCTGAGCTTTATGTTCAAGAGTTTTACATCTTTCATGACGTGGTGAAGAAATGAAGCAAACTTCATCTAGATCAGGTCCAGAAAACACAAAACAGAAATAATCTGAAATCCTGACAACTGAACTGATGATGAATCTAAAAGCTCCAAACTGCAAGACGCTGATTTCAAAGAATCAGGAAGTTATCGTTTGATGTTTTCTGTTTCATCCTCTTTATTTTACCCGTGAAAAGGTTTGCAGATTATAAAAACTGAACAAACAAAAGAGGAAAATCTGAAGAAAAACCTTCAGAAAGGACGAAATAAAAAAGAAAGAGATGAAGATAAAATGTAAATAAATTGACTTTATTCTCATCCAGAAAACAAATTCAGCCTCAGTTTGTTAGAAAACATCAGAATGATTTAGAGAAAGAAAGAAAACAACCAACTAGAGAGAAAATCTCCTGGATTACACAGTATGCAGATGATACAGCGATCTGCACGAGATTAGAGGATGGATGGATGGATGGATGGATGGATGGATGGATGGATGGATGGATGGATGGATGGATGGATGGATGGATGGATGGATGGATGGACGGATGGATGGACGGATGGATGGACAGATGGACGGATGGATGGATGGATGGATGGATGGATGGATGGATGGACAGATGGATGGACGGATGGATGGATTAGAGTCTAAATTGATGTGATTTCTCTTTAAATTTGTGTTTTATGGTAAAATATTTCCCTTTTGGTTTTACTTCCTCAGTTAAATTGAACTTCTTGATTTGTTGTCCAGAGTTCAAACGCAGCAGAAACATCCAGACGACACAAATTCAGATTATTATGAGTCAACATTTAGACAACAGCAGTAAATTAGTCCATGTTATTCAGCATTTAATTCTTTTGAAATTATTTTATGTTGATTTTTACAGAAGTTAGATGAGTTTTAAATGTAAATAAGTCTTTATTTTGCTGCTCAGATCAGAAACATGACGCAGATCTGGAGCAGAACAAACGTTTTTCCTGCTGGATGTTGAAATCCTGCAGTTTTTCCTCTGTGTGGAAACGAGCTGGACTCTGGAAACGGCAGCGCTGCCCTGAGGCCGGCTGACAGCGGCATCCTCTCCAGATCATGCCTCGCCATGCCTCAGCCCCCAGGCTGCTCCCTGCCCCCCCAGGCTCCCTGCCCCCCCAGGCTGCTGCCTGCCCCCCCCCCCAGGCTCCCTGCCCCCCCAGGGCTGTTGCTCCTTATCAGCGCTCCACTCAGTAGCTGCAGCCACTCTGAAGTGTGGCTGGGACGGTTTCTTATCTCTAAACGCCTCCATGGTGAAATAAAGGCTTGTTCTTGGTTTCATTGTCAATATTGCCTTTGCTGAAAGTGAAAACTGTGAGTTTCATTTGCAGCCGGGTTAAATATGACGATATATTACCTTTATTATTACATTCTAGAGCAACTTTTCACATTAAAGGTGGTTAAACTTAAGATTTAGTGCTGATTTACAAAGTTTCATAAAGAGTTGTTGGAACATTTTGCTGTTACATATATAAAATATTCCAATAAAACTGTTAAATAAACAGTTTCAATCATCAAGATGAACAGATTAAACAGAACCGAGCTGCTGCTGGTGGTTTGGTTCCAGTAGGAACTGATCCAGAAACCAGTGAATCCACTAAGAGGGGACCAGTTGGACCAGTGGCTCATCCCCATTATTTCACACGATCAGACATCCTGACAAGGAGACTGGCTTCAAGTCTCAGAAGACTGAATTAGAAAATAAAGTAAACAATAGTTCAATTTAGTTTTATGCATTTATTCCCCACATATACAGAAAATAAATAAATACATAATCAAGGTCTTTTTATTGAATTATTTTTTCAAGCTTTGTACAAAATAATAACACATTGTGCATTATTCCTAAATAAACAAAGTCCAACATATAAGTTGAGAGTAATTAAAACAAAATAATATATATAAAATTAAATAACTTTAATGGATTAAAGTTAAACTGTGATAAAACTGGAGTGCAACTTAACTAGAAACAACCAATCAGACCCAGGAGGCGGGACTTAGCTCTGCCAATCACAATTTGTTTTCCCATCAACAGATTCTGTTGTGAATGCTAAGGCTAGTTAGCATAGCCACCAGTGACAGTGGATAAACAGTTTTCCTGGAACGGTAAGTTGTTTCTTCACCATTAGCATGTTTAGCAGCGAGTGCATGAGTTGAGTCGCAGTGCTAAGCTCCTCCCCCTACCTGTGATTGGTTGTTTTGGTCTGGAGCATTTCTTCAGACAGCAACAGTAGCTCAGGGATCGATCTCTCATAACAAACTGTCACAACATTTTGTTATTCAAATACTTAAACAAAAACAACATATTTGTTTAAGCAAATATGTAAAAAAAAAAACGTATTTTTCATAGAAATTACATACTGCAGCTTTGACTCCAGTGATAGCTTTTTAAAAAAGAAATATTAAATCTTAAATTAAGTGTTTATGAGTTGTAGAATATATTTTATTTATTCATCCCTCCCTATTTACATGGCAGCAGGATAACCAAATATGTTCATTTAAACCCATAAAGTTTGTTTTGGTGGTTCATGGCCCCCATCTGCTCCCCCCTCCCTGCCCGCGGTGCAAACTTCCTGGACGCGCCCCTGGAGGCAACGTGTGTCCGTGCGTAAAGGCAGAGATGCTTGGTGGCCACGTCCCCTTGGAGACTGGAGACAACACGTGATGAGCTTTACTGATCAGGTTCAGAGGCAGAGAGACACCGAGACACGGCGAGAGACAGGCCGGGGCACGGAGCCTGGAGCCCGGCCACCACTTCAGCCAACCTCCGGAGCGGCAGTTACACTTCTACAGTTGAGTTCGCCTTGTTTGTTTCCTCGGAGAGGAGGAAGAGGAGGAGGAGGAGGAGGAGAGGAGGAAGAGAAGCAGAGCAGCAGCACCAGGAGGAGGAGGAGAGAGGAGGAGGAGGAGGAGAAGCCGGAGTAAAGTTTGTCCAAGTTTGCACATCCATTCGGAGAAACGCCATTTTGAGTCCTCTCCTCTTCGGAGCGACTTTGCAGCTTCTTCCTCCCTTTTTTTTTTTTTTTTTAACTTCATCCCCCCTCATCATCATCATCATCATCATCATCATCATCCTCGCCACGATGTCTCGGCGCAAGCAGCCCAACCCCAACAAAGTCCGCGGTAAGTCAGCCTTTTTCTGCCGCTAGCAGCGACCTGCTGCTCGTCTCTCAGCAACAAGTTAAACTGCCGACTCAAAGTTAGCCTCCGCTCCGTGGAGTGGGCTTTCCACGGGGTTTTTTTTCGCTCTCTCCTCTCCGTGTTGCTTCCTAGTTTGATGCGCATCCAAGCGGAGGAATTTCAGCTCCTCTTCCGCCTCTTCCTCATTCACTCTGCGGCTAATTATCACCAGCAGCTTCATGTTTTCACCTTCTTTAGCGCAACTTTTAGCAGCCGTTTGCACTTTTTCTGGCTGTTATTCGGCGGTTATTTTCCGCCGTGGGGGGGTGGGGGGTAGAAAAGAGAGAGAGAGAGACACGGAGGGGAAGAGGGGGTGGGAGGAGGGGGGGTCAAAGTCTGCTCAGCCGGAGGCAAGCATCCATATCTGGGTGCACTTTGGTCGGAGCCTCGCTGCTAGTTACCATGTGTAGCGCTATCAGTCCCAGACGGTAAGAGCTGCAAGCTAGCGGTAAGCTAGAGCTGCTTCTTCCGGTCTGCATGTCACAATAAAACACCTGTTGAGCCACATCGCTGTAAACGTTTCGCTTACAGACTCCATTCTGTAAAATCCGACATAAAAGCAACATTAATTACTAAAAACTGTTATTTCTGATGGTTTATTTAAACGAATGGCTAATTAGTGTACTGTTAGTTAACGTGCTTAGTTTAAATCTCTGAAATGTAGAAAAACACGTCACTTTCAGCTTGTTAAGTTAATATTTGTTAGCTGGTCAGTCCATGTTCCCGCTGGTGTTCCGTAGATTTGTGAACGTTTCAGATGTTTTGGTTAAGAAGTCCATAAAAACGGGTTTTTACATCCACTGCGAATGTTGCAACCTTGTTGGGGTGAAAAGTGATGATTTTGAAAAGAAAAAAACTGTCACTAACTGATCTTGTGTAGCTGATTAATTGGTTTATAACTTGTTAGAGAAGCTAAATAATTGTGTTTTTAGTGTATGAATGTGGCAGCCATATTGGATGTTGTGTAGATGTTTTTCGTCATGATTGATTAAGTAAATGTTTTCATAGATCTGATAAGTTCTGATTAACGATGTTTCCTCTCAGAAAACTGATAGACTGTTACTTTATGGGAGCTCATCTGTGAGGATATCAAAGATTGTTATATATATGTGTGTGTGTGGAAATGTCAATGTAATTGTTGATATTTTGTTGTTTTTGATGGTTTTGAACGTTTGCTTGCTTTATTTTGAAGGTCCTCTTCCTCGTTTCCTGCTTTCTTCTGTGCTAAGTGCGTCTAGCTTTGAGCACCAACACGGTGACCTTGCCCAGACACATTTAGCCCTAAATCGAGCCCGGTTCATTTATAAACCGATCCGACGCGGCTGAGGCTCGGTCGGGGAGTCCCTGCCGCTCGGTTTGCGCCAGTTTTTGCGGCAGTTTGTCGACTTTTCGCCGTGTTTCTGACACTTTTTCCAGCGCCTTCCTAGCAGCAGCATCGACGTGACGCCTGTTGCTGCATCCTCCTCCTCCTCCTCCTCCTTCTCCTCTTCCTCCTCTCCAGTCCCTGTTTTCTGTCTCCCTCCGCTGCAACTTTAATCAAAATCATTAAATCAGATTTATTTTCGCACCGCCAGCACTTTTCAGCCCCACACCGTCGTCTCGGGGAAGTTCCCCCGGCTCAGTTAGCTGTTAGCCGGGGTGTTTTCCGCGGCGCAGGATGCTGTTATGGCCGCTAAATAACTCCCATAACTCGGCCTTAACTGGGCCAAAGAGTCCCTTATCACCGAGCCGGGTCAATGATTGACGGCCTGGGTTTGGTTTGGCCCTCGGGAGTCAAACCGAACGGAGTCTCAGGGCCGGACCGGTTAGATAATGGTTCAACCTGAGGAGCTTTAAGGTCACTTTTAAAACGGAAAACATCCAAGTGAAACTCATAAAAGTTTAATTTATGCCCCCAAACAGCAGAAAACAAGACTTAAAGCAATAAAACACCACAGGTTAGTAATGTTGGGTCTGAGATGCACCGATCTGATGTTTATCTGGGCCGATATTTCCAGTTTTTAGCTCTGACCGGGTGGGTCTCTTTTTTTATCTAATGGCTCCAGAATCCTGTAATACAGGCAGAAACTCATAATTAATAATTTATTTGATCGTTTTATTCTGATATACAGAACAGAACTTTCAGAATTGAGCAAATATTTCCTGTTAGGTTATTGGTTTTTAATCCGCTCCCCTGGTTTGGTCATCTGAGGACGCTCTCCATGTGAAGGACTGACCTGCTGATCTAATGGCTCAAAAATGTAAAGTCTAAATTTTGGAAGATTTTAAGATTCAGATAGATTTTTAACTGAGCTGGTTCTGATGAACCAGTCCATCTTTTGTTCATTTATGAAGCAAAGCTAACAGATTGGAGCAGATTATTTCTGTCTTCTCTGTATTTTCAGTTTAAAGGTAATTATTACAGAAAAAGTAATTGAAACTTTTTTGTTTTAGAGAATAAAACATGTAGGACTTCTCCTCTAAATGACATAGTTAGATTGTTTTCTGAAGCTGTGACTGATGTTAGCTGGAACAGCTCTGCTGTCGGCCATCTTGGTTCCTCCAGATGAAGCTTTCATCTTTAACATTTCCTGTTTTGAGGCGTTGAAGCTTCAGGAGCCAGACTCCGTCCTGGATGAGCTTTATGAGACAGGATGCAGCGGCGCGGTGTGTGTGTGTGTGTGTGTGTGTGCTGCAGCAGTGTGTGTGCTGCAGGATCTCCTCCATGTTGGAGCTGCATTTGATTCGGTTCAGATGAACAGTTACCATTTCAGTAACAAATTCAACACTGAGGCCGAGCCGACCCAGACTCTGGTTAGAGGGAGGTGTGGGCGTGGCCTGTATAATATGGGCGTGGTCTGTTGGATGGGGGCGGGGCCTGTGCAGTGGATGTGGATTCTTCCCTGTGGGTCTGGATGCTGTAAAGTTTCATCATCTGCTGGTTGGGTTCGGCCTGCAGGCGGAAAACAGGAAGAACAGGAATCAGTGGAGGAGAAGAAGAGTCAGGATGCCTCCGCTGTGCAAAAGTCTTAGTCCAAGCATGTTGGAGCAGAACGGAGAGATTCCAGGAAATCCTTGGAGGAAACAAAGAGCCGGACTCTTCCTCCCTACTCTTCTTCTCTACTCTTCCTCAGCACTCTTCCTCACTACTCTTCCTCCTTGCTGGATGAAGTGCGGCGCACAAAGAGTGCGTTGTGTTGCCGTGGGGACCGGCTCCCTGCAGTCGGAGTTGTGTGAAGACATGATGCAGCTTGAGGAAGAGGAGGAGGAGGAAGAGGAGGGGGGCAGCCAGCCGACTGATTCCTCATTATCTGCTCTTCATCATCCCTCCTCCTCCTCACCGGGTCTCTGACCCGTCGGAGCGACTCGGAGTGACCGGGTCAGCTCCAGAACCGAGTCTCTGCAGGTTCTGATCCGATTCGGTTCTTCTGACTTCAACAGTCAGGCAATAATTAAAATATGATTTATTTCTGATTTCAGGTTTAATACAAATATCATTTATTATTCAATAATAAAAAAAGATCATTTAACTGAATCCAGATTAAAAATAATATTGTCTCTAAAATGTATATTTAATAATTAAAACTAAAAATTTATATTTAAAAAAAAACAAAACATTAACCTTAGTATATATTCAGTAATCTATTATATTTAAATAATTATATTTACAAGTTATGGTTTAGTTATCGGATCATTTATATTTTCTTTTTGAGTTCAAAGGTCAAGCAGTAAAAAACGGAGCTTTTAATTAAAATACATCAATATTAATTATATATAAATTAAATGTATTCATAATAGTAATATGTATTTATTACTAATAAGAGTAATAATCATTTTATTTATCATATTGATTGTGATTTATGATTATATAATAAATAAAGGTAACTAAACATAAAAATTAAAATCAACACAGAATCTAAATACAAAGTAATGCAAATAAAAATGAAACAAAGCTGATAATATTTAGTTAATATATAAATAAGAAATTACATTGATTATATTTGCAAATAGTAGAGAATCATATTTATTATTATTTGAGTTATTGTTGTCGAAAATCCACTTAAACTGTATGATTTTATAGTTTTTAGTTTATTAACATGATCTGTGTAATAAATTCAATAACAATAAAACAGGAAGGATTAATTATTTACACGGAGAAATGGAAACTTTTTTATTTATTTAGATTCTTTTAATAAAATGAATCCATGAAGTTAATTAAGTGATCAAATGAAAACATGAGACCAACTGGAGCCGCTGACTCATTAATGAAACTAATGTGATAATTACGCTGCGCTCACGTGACCCGGCGGGGTGTGTGTGTGTGTGTGTGGTTAATGTGTAGAAACAAAAGTCTCGGGGGAGGAAGACGGCTTTTAATTAGCTGCTTGACTTCTGTCCCCCTGGACACAAACGTCCCACTGAAACTCCCATTAACCACACACACACACACACACACACACACACACACACACACACACACACACACACACACACACAGATTAGCATGTCGTTACACAGCAGAGAAATCCAGACCAGAAGCCGTTGATGCTGATGGAGGAGGAGGAGGTGAAGCAAGAGGTCACTCCTCCTCATCTTTCCTCCTTTCTTCTTCTTCTTTCTCCCTCCCTGTTTTCGCTGCTCTCTATTTATAGCGCCACCTTTATTTAGATGAGATTATGTTGCAACCCCCAGCAGAGAGGAGGAGCAGGAGGAGCAGGAGCCACGTTTCACCCATAAACATGAATATCGCCTCCTTCTCGTTAACATTTCATCTGCTCTCAGTAACGTACTTAATATGTTGGGATTAAATATTTCTTGCAGTTAAACAATAAAAACTTTGTTAAATTTACCAGCAGATTAATCAGGTAAAGAAAACTGACTGTTTAGTCGACAGAAATATAAAATGTAAAAATCTGCAAACAAAAGAAGCAGAAGAAATTGGTCAGTCAGACACAACTTGTTGTTTTTCTTCCACACTGCAGAAAACTCACATTTTTCTAACATGGTGTACAACGCTGATGTTGCTAACTGTGCTAATCTAGCAAACACAGTAACCTTTGCTATCTATGCTAACATTGCTAACACTTACTTGTGCTAACGTTAGCTCTAACGTTGCTAACTTTACTGAAACAGTAATATTATAAAAAGATCAGATTAAATCTAGTTTTCCTCTCCTGGCTGAGATTATAATCTGCAGTCTCTAAATGTTGCTGAAGTTCTGGTTCTGTTTGCAGATTTTGGGTTTTTGTGAGACGGTAATAAACGATTCTCTGATGTGGAGGTGATGAGGAGCTGCTCTGATTGGCTGAGAAGCAGACAGAGAGGAAGAGGAGGATGATGAAGGATGAGGGGGTTGGGTCTAACACCTCGGGCTGGACCAGATGGTTTCCCACCTTCATCCTCCTCCTCCTCCTCGTTTGAACCGGAGCGCCCTGAGAAACCAGGCCTCTCTGTCCCCGGGCTTTTATTTTGAAACCATCAGGTTTTCCCATATAACTCTTTAGTTTGGTGGTTTCATAAAGTTTATAAAAATTATTTGGGTCATTTTCTTACTGTGGTTCTGATGAAACGTTTGGGCTCATTGCAGCTCGTAGTTTTTCTGTTTTGTGTCTATAGTTTTAAATGAATCTGTGTCTTTTGTACGATTTTTTTCTCTCTGTTTATTTGTGAGGATTTTTTGGTGACAGTTTAAATTGAATCTCATTAAATGAAAGTTTCTCCATATTTCGGATGTTTTTGCTTTAGTTTTGCTCCGGTTCAGTTGAAGCTTCGTGGTTCTTCCAGGTCTTGATGAGCGTTTGCTCATCTTCACGTCGTCGTTTGGTTTTCAGGATGTTTTCCGTTTTCCTGATTTTAGTAAATATTTGGGAAAAGTTTCTGTAAGTTTTCTCTCAGCTGGACTTCGTGCCTCACCTTCCTGTTGGGCCTCAGGTGATGTTGGAAGCGTTGAACAGGATGAAGAACGGCGGAAAATGGCGGCAGTTCGGCTTGGTTCTGCCCGGTTCCTCGGCGTTGCGTCAGGCTGACTCAGCGTTATGGGATGCTGTCTGAGCATGAAGGTGTTGCTGCTGAGTTATTAGCTGGAGGGACAGAAACATGGATGCAGGAAGTCCCATCCTGATGCTGGATTTCAAAATAAAACGGGAGGCGAGAGGCTGGGTAGTTGCCGTAGCAACCGCTGTGGTTGCATTGCATTTCTCAGTGGACCTGAAATGAGGAAGTGGTCATCTGCAGGATGTTTGGACCGCGTTTCTTCTTCTTCTGTAAAATCGATGTTAACGCTGATCTGCAGTCAGTGATGAGCTGCTGCTCACACTGAAATGTTTTTCAAATTTCATTTACTTTTTTCCACTTTTCAGGAAATCTTTTCACCACATCTTCAATTTTTTTAGATCTTTGTTATTAATAAACACAAAACAGGCAGATTCTGTTTGGTTTTGCTTTTATTTTACTTCTCCAGGTTTGTGTAACTTTGGGGTTTGTGTTGAGGTCACTGTGAGTGGGGAAACTCCTGCTGGTTGATAGGCGATCGGCTGCTTTTCCTGCTGTTGGTTTGATAGGCGATCGGCTGCTTTTCCTGCTGTTGGTTTGATAGGCGATCGGCTGCTTTTCCTGCTGTTGGTTTGATAGGCGATCGGCTGCTTTTCCTGCTGTTGGTTTGATAGGCGATCGGCTGCTTTTCCTGCTGCTGGTTGATAGGCGATCGGCTGCTTTTCCTGCTGTTGGTTTGATAGGCGATCGGCTGCTTTTCCTGCTGTTGGTTTGATAGGCGATCGGCTGCTTTTCCTGCTGTTGGTTTGATAGGCGATCGGCTGCTTTTCCTGCTGCTGGTTCATAGGCGATCGGCTGCTTTTCCTGCTGCTGGTTGATAGGCGATCGGCTGCTCTTCCTGGCCAGCTGGCCGCTCTGAGGATGAGGAGCGTCTCTGGCTGCGGAGGCCTCACAGAGAGCAGCTATTGTTTCCACACTTCCTCCTTCTCCTCTGCTCTCCTGATGAGAGGCTGCCTCACTTCCTGTTAGCCGTCCTCTTCCTCATTCTCTGAGGATGGACCAATCAGGCGATGTGGCTTAGATCAGCAGAAAGAAATGTTTTCAACTCTGAAAAAGAATGTAAAAGCCGTCTTGATGCTTGTTGACAGAATCTGAACATTTTGTTCAGCTTTAATCGTTCCAGCGGTCATAACTCATCATAACTGAGGAGTTGTGAAACAAACGATCAGCATCACGTTTGGTCAGATTGTAGCCTGGATTTAAACCTCTCAGTGTTTCGGCTGTTTTCCAGTTTCCTGGAAGGTTAATGGAACAACAGCAGGTCGTTAATATATTCATAAATGACCTTCAGGTGACAGAAGGTCGATTTTCTAACCGTCTGAAGGTTCAAACAAAGTATTGGCACCCCTCACAAGTTCAGAGTCACACACAGCCATAAAGTTTAAGATCTGCTCCTCCAGCATCTTCCTCCTCTTCATCCTCCTCCTCTTCCTCCTCCTCCAGTCGTTGGGACATTCTTTCACAGCAGAGCCGCTCGGACTTTGGACTCGCTGTAAATACGGCTTTATTTGCAGCCAACAAGGTGAAGGTAGCTCCAGCCGTGTGTGTGTGTGTGTGTGTGTGTGTTCTAACCGTCACACACACTCCTGCAGGGTAGTTAGCTCCACAAGCTGCTTATCAGCAGCACAGTCTCACCACACCCACACACACTCTAACACACACTCAGAGCTGCTGGCATCTCACATAACAGGTCTGTCTGACACCAACACACACACACACACACACACACACACACTCACTCCTCCACCCTTCATCCTTCCATCCTTTCATCAAACACTCCTTCGCTCTCAGGGTCAGACATGTTTCTACTGTTCTACTGATGATGAGGAGGAGGAGGAGGAGGAGGTTAGCTAGCTGCTTTAGCGGCCTAAGCCCCGCCCCCTCAGCAGGAAAGCCCTGTTAGATGTTATAGGCGTCTGAGTAGAACGCCTGCAGCCTGCAGCTGTTCTGATCGCGTTCTTATAGCAACATTACATCACAGATTAGTGCTGAGTCAGCAAAGTAAAATGGTGAGTCAGCATATTGAAATGTAAACAGAAGAGCTGAATCAATGCGTCCCCCAATCCCAGCCATCATACTGCCACCACCATGTTTGGATGGAAGCCCCCCCCCCCAAACCCCTCCTGTGCATTTCTGCTGACTCATCATTTCTACCAGCTGCTGAGGAAGACGAGGCCAGAAATCCTCAATAAAGGTCCATCCTCCATCCATCCTCCATCCATTCATCCATCCATCCTCCATCCATTCATCCATCCATCCTCCGTCCGTCCGTCCATCCATCCTCCATCCATTCATCCATCCGTCCATCCATCTATCCATCCTCCGTCCATCCATCCATCCAGCCGTCCGTCATCCGTTCATCCATCCATCCATCATCCATCCGTCCATCCATCCATCCATCCAGCCGTCCGTCATCCATCCATCCGTTCATCCATCCATCCATCCATCCATCCATCCATCCATCCTCTGTAGTTGAGCTGCAGCATGTGAATGGAGTTCTCAGAGCCTCATAATCCCCATTAATCTGACTGTTAGCTGTAATCTGACACACACACACAGGGCTGCAGGTTCTGCTGTTTGTTCTGCAAACATGGGGAACGCCCGTTACCATGGCGACCACGGGACAGCATGCCCCCACACTTTGTTGTTCTTTTTCTCTCCCTCTGCGGATCAGAAACTGGTTTCAGGGGCGTGGCCTGGTTCACCTGAACCCTGCCGGTCGCCACGGCAACGTCTTCAGGTTGATCAGTGGTTTTGATCTGGTTCTGGTCTGGTTCTGATACCTGCTGGTACCGTTGGATCTGGACTGATAATGATGCTGACAGAATTTTCTTTTTCTTCTGTTCATTAAACGCATCACAGCTGAGAAGTCCAACAGTTTTAATGCGTTTAAATGCACCAGACAGCAGCAGGGAGGCTTTTATTTTGTAGGAGCAGTTAGTGGGGTTGCCTCGGACTTCCTGTTCGTAGAATGTGGTCATACTTCACACTAATGATGACAAACACTCACCGGGGTAAATAACAGGCTGAATCACAGACACACTCCTCGATTTTCAGTAATTACAGCCTGTCTGCACGCACACACACACACACGCGTGCACACACACACACGCACACACACACACACACACACTCCCCTGGTGTGTGTGACACAGTGAGGCATCCTGACTCCGCCCTCTGACACACACCTGAACATCGTCACAGTAAACCAGGAGTTCAGATTGAGTCTCCGGGCGTGTCGTCGTCATGGCGACGGCTCATCCTGTCCTCCTCTTCATCGTCTCGGTGTGTGAAGGTTCAGGACGTCTCCGTCTTCCGCCTGCAGACAAAACATCCACAAACACTCGATATGATGAGTGTCAACACTCTGTGGCAGAAGCGGGCTTTGACTAGGAACTCCAGGATATATCAACTTCCTGCTTTTTGTTAATAAAATATGAAGCTAATGAACTTCCTGTCAGCTCAGCAGGAAGCTGAACTTTTCTCATGGTGATGTTAGAAATATTTAATCTGCAGATGATCGAGATTTCACCGAAGGAAAGAAAATGATTCTTATTTCTAAAAGGAATTGGATTTTTTATTCATTTACAGTTTATGTATTTTTAACATCAGTTAAAATGTTTGTGGTTAAATGAAAGAGACAATTTCAGTCAAATGTTTACAAAAATGCAAATAAAAACATCCCTAAAAGTTTTTTCAGCACAAGTAAAACAAATAAAAACAAATTTACTCTGCATTAAAAATAATGACATGTGATACATCAGCATTAATATCAGGATGTCAGCCATGTTTTATGGTCCAGTCGGTAAAACTGGGTCGATTGTTTACCTCCGTCTTGTTGCTGTTTGTGTCTCTGGGGGGGGCGGAGCTTGTTGGTCATGTGACTGTGATGCAGCAAAGCATTATGGGATGTTTACCTGAAGCAGAGCAGCATCTGTTTTATCTACTGGTAAATATCAGTAGTTATCAGCCTTCAGTTTCACAGTGACAGCAGGGGGCGCTGTGACGGTTGCAGGTCTCTGACCAACCAGACCGGGTCAGAACCAGGAGAACCTCCAAGCCCAGCTGCTGACAGGAGGCTCAGGGTGTGTGTGTGTGTGTGTGTGTGTGTGTGTGTGTGTGTGTGTGTGTGTGTGTGTGTGTTCAGAGGATTAAGCTGCTGTCTGTTTTCCAGGGAGTCTCTACCTGTGAAGTGGGCGGAGCCTCAGGTGTGAACTGGGATTTTCATGAGAAGGTGTGTCCATCAGAGTCCATTCAGCTTTTTAACAGGAAATAACAATAAACCGTCCCAGGGGAATCCGCTGCACACACACACACACACACACACACACACACACACACACACAGCTCTCTGGGTGTGTGTTTGTGCCTGCAGGCAGTTCACAAAGAGGCTCAGATTCTTTTCATTCGTCTGAAACCTGGTCCGGCTCGGCGCCGCGCCCCGCACCGAGCCGCTGGCGACACCACGCAGAGGTGCATCATGGTTGGCTCTTCCTCAGGAGGAAGAGGAGGAATAAAGAGCATCTTTGGTCTGTCGTCAACTGAACTGCATCATCTCGTTACAGCTGTGTGTGTGTGTGTGTGAAACATCAAGGCTGTATTCTTCCAGCACAAAGACGACTCTATAGACAGAAAAGGGGCGGAGCTTCTTCCTGCTCCTTATTGTTCTGACCTCCAACATGAGTCACCTTCTGACGCAGTGCATGCTGGGAAATGTATGCTGCTGCTGTTCACTAACATCCTCATCATCACTACAGCAGCTCTGGGCTTTTGTCCCTTAGTTCAGTAGTTGTTGCCATAGCAACAGGTTCAGGCCTTCCTGTTACCTCCAGGAACTGTGGCTCTCTCTCGCTGTCCTGCAGCCTCTGCACGGTGCGTTCAGGAACTTGAAAATTGTTGGATTTTAGAACCAGACCCGAGTGAGCTGGACATGAACTTCCTGTGGTTCCATGATGGGACCAGAACCAGAGTTCCCCTCACTGCCTGCTGTAGCGTTAGCCCCGCCTCTCCGCCGGTCCAGGCTTTAGCCCCGCCCCATGCAGTCCAGGCTTTAGCCCGGCCCCATGCAGTCCAGGCTTTAGCCCCGCCCCATGCAGTCCAGGCTTTAGCCCCGCCCCATGCGGTCCTGTCCTGATCTCTTCGTGTCTCTGATCGGCCTTTGCTGGTCGTCAGTTAAACTTTTTCCCGCCCTATCGGTGACTCAGTTCCTCCAGCTTCAGTTTCCTGGGATTCCTGCAGTGGAGGAGAAGCGGCGCGGCGAGTTTCGGTCTGCGGTGGGTGAGCGCGTCGCCCCGAGGCCCGGCCGCGTGCCGCGACACGCAGCAGCTCCTCTGGACTCAGTCAGCCTGAACCGCCGGCGATGAAAGAGTTTATCCTGCAGAGTCACACCCAGCCTGCTGCTTTCTGTGAACTCCAGGGGAAACAGCAGAAATCAGTTTCCAAACAGCTTCGCTTCACATCACAACACCCAACTTACTGCAGCAGACGGAACAGATCGGGCCGGGTTCTGTAGAACCAGAACAGCTGCTGTCAAAACGTAACAGCTGTAGTTTATAGTTTAATAGTTTATTTAGCCTGAAAACATGGTTCATATTTACTTGTGTCAAAGTTACAGTTTAACTAAATAATTAAGCTAAATATAGATAAACATTTAGTTAACTAGACAAATATTTAGTTTACAAACTGAATATTTAGTCAGAAGCTAAATATTTAGTTTTCAAGCTAAGCAAGCTAAATATTTAGTTATCCAGGTAAATATCTAACTATTTTGTTAACTTGTTAAATAAGCTAAACATTTAGCTTAATGTTTAGCTACATATTTGAAGCCGTGACGTTTACTTTGACTATGCCTGGGTAAGTCGGGCTCCTTGGCTTCCTGTGGAGTCGCTGCTGTCGGTTTCTGCCTAGCTGTTTAAACGGCTGCTGTGCCGTTATGGATGTGGCCAGCTGTTTGAGAGAACAGGCGGGGTTTCCCTCCTCGCGTGTGTGTGTGTGCAGCAGCTGCTGAGTGTGTGTGAGCAGACGATGAATGTATCGCTTGTTGAGCAGAGAGACAACTGCAGGAGGAGGAGGAGAGTTGGAGTCCTCTCAGGATGGATGGAGAGCGCAGGAGGAGAACTGGGCCGTCTGAACCGCAGCGACACGCAGGAGCAAAACCTGGAAGACGTTTAAGGGGCATAAACAGCAGCTGGTCGACGAGTCGGGAGATCCAATCACAAACTGATTGATCATTATTGATCAGCAGAACCAAATGAAAACACGTTTGGCTCAGCAGGCATCAGAATAACAGAAATATAAAATAATCTGCTGAGATGAGGTAACTTTTCCCTGACTGAAGGCAGCCAGGTTAGCATCTGTTAGCTCTGGATGAAAAGCAGTCTGAGAGGTCAGAGGTCGCTGTTGTCTCTGACACCTGTCTGTGCACGGGTGTGTGGGTGTGTGTGTGAGACAGCTGCTCCTATGTTACTCCTCTCCTCTTCCTCCTCTTCCTCCATGTCTGTAATTACAGAAGAAACCTGGACAGAGGAAGAGGAGGAGCACTGACACGTGATGAAGAACGTCCAGTTTGTCCCTCTGTGTGTTTTCATAACGGGAGGCTGTGTGTGTGTGTGTGTGTGTGTGTGTGTGTGTGTGTGTGTGTGTGTGTGTGTGTGTGTGTGTGTGTGTGTGTGTGAACGGACAGAAGCTGCAGGTTTTATTCTGCGTAATGAATCTTTAACATCAGAATAAAAGCAGAAATAAATCTAACACACAGAAACAAAGTCAATAAAAACAAAGCTTTAGAAAACATGAAAAATTAGAAAGTGAATCAATAAATAGATCAGGATGAAATAGTTATGAGCTTTATGGCCACCGGATCGGGCCGGGCCGGGCCGGTTCCTGCAGAGGAACTGGAGATGGTTTCATATTTATGATGAAACCATCAATAGGATTCATTTTATTACAGTGTGACCTTTGAACCCAGAGGTCAGTGATAGGAGATGAACCCTGCTGACTGAAGCGGTTTCTGGAGGGAAGCGGCCATCTTTACCGGTTTGGCCCGATTCGTTTTGGGTTTGTTCAAGTTTTTCTCATCATCAGCTGATGAGAAAATCTGCAGCGTTTCAGTTTCTGTTCGCTCAGGAGCCGGTCGCAGGGACAGGAAGTGGCAGCGCCGCGTCACGCCGGCCCAGATGAGCGCGGGTCAGAACCGGGCCGGTACTGTGGGTCTGAACAGAACCGGGTCAGGAGCGGCCGTGTCCTCCGGCCTATCGGCTGTCGGCTTGCAGGCAGCCGGCCAATCAGGGCAGAGTTTGCTGGGAGCGGCTTGTCTGGTCTGACTGGATTCTGAAGACGTTTGCTTCTTTCTCGGACTTTCCGTCTCCTCGTCTCACTTCCTGTTTTGCGTCGCCGTTAGCAACCGCTCTGCCCATATTCTCTCTCTCCCCTCATTCCTCCTGTCGCTCGCCCCTCCATCCTGCTGGGATTGTGAAACTTCCTGAGTGTCTGAAGCATCTCTGAACTTTCCCCAGTTTTCTCTCCTCACTTGGCTCAGGTGCTCCTCCTCCTCCTCCTCCTCCTCCTCCTCCTCCTCCTCCTCCTCCTCCTCCTCCTCCTCCTCTCTGCCTCCCTCTCCACTTGTCCATGCCTGTCACCAGAAGCGGAGCAGCATTCTTTGGCGCTCACATTCCTGCTCTCGCTCTGCGGGTTATTTTTACCGCCGGTGTGCTGCTGCTGCTGCTGGCGTCCCGCTGCAAGCATCACTTCTTCCAACTGCACTCTGCCCATCACAGCTCTGGTTTTCTCCCAGTCAGCCCAGTTACAGTGTAACAGGCTGACCAGGACACCGTGTGAACGTCTCGGCTGGCTAATGTTTCATGCCTCGTCACTCGGTGTGGTTAGAGGAAAACAGGCTGTTCCTGTTCGGCAGCAGAGACAGAATTTAATTCACTTTTATGACATTTTGTTTCAGAAAAGCTGCTAATAACCATGATGCTAATAACCATGATGCTAATGTCATTAACGCTGGAAAAACCTTTTTGTTTTATTTGCTTCATTTACATCTTAGGCATTAAATGTTTCCTTACATGTTGTTTAAAAGCAGGTCAGCATAAAGGCTGTTAGCTTATAAAACTATATTAGCTAACTTGCAATAGTTTTTATAAAGTTTATCTAATCATTTAAAATGAAAATAATTATTTTGTCAGCAATATCATCATCAGTCTGAGTTTCTACATCAAAATAAAACCTTTAATTGGTTTCCTTTTGACATTTTGAGGAAACGCTACATTAGCATGCTAACGCTACTGTTAGCATGCTAAAGATAATCTCAGCATGTTTTTTAAGCTTTTTTTTTCCAGGCAAACTAATCCAAGCTAAGCAGCTAATGCTAATATGTAACTGATTTTTATTTTGAGTAAATAAATTTGTTTCCTTTTAACATTTTCATTTTGTTAAACACTTTTTCTGTCGATGGAAGTGGAGGCTGAAGCTTAGCATGACTCAACAGAAATATTAATCCGAAATTCAAGATTTATCAAACTTTATGGAGATTTTATAACTCGGCATAAAGCCTGATATGTGTCGTCTTTGTCAATGTTATCAGGACTGATTATAAATCATTAACCTTTGTTGAAGCGTTTAGCTGCCAACAATGCCTCTGACTGTAGCAGAACCAAGCTAACGTCAGTTAGCGAGCTAGCTCATTAGCTGCAGGCTTATCGGTGGACTTTGTGGCGGCGGGGGGGACATGGTGATAAATCCTGGGTTAGGTGGGAGCCGCAGCGCCTCCCTGTATCAGCTTACACCTCCTTTATCTCCAACAATGCTCAGCTCATTAACAGATCCTCCTCTGGACAGTAATTTGGCTCCAGAGTTTTTATCGTCTGAAACCGTTAGCCTGTTAGCTGCATGTAAACCACAGATCTGTTGCTGTGATTTGTAACTAATTGAGCTTTAAGACATCTTTATTTTGGAATATAATTTCTGTCAGCTATTATTGGTCAAATAAAACCTGGGATTTGACTGGATGTGTGTTTTCTATGCATGCATACCTCTGCATGCACATCCTCAGATTATCTGCAGTTTTTCTCCCAGTTGCTCCTGATCGGTGATGCAGACCGAGTCGGTTTCTTTCCTCCTCACCTCCATCCTCAGTCGCCTCCTCCTAATTAGCCTTACCAACCCTCTAAGCTCTTAATCTTTTCTTCTGTCTCCATCCCCCCTCTCCTCTTCTTTTTCTTCCTCATCCCTCCATCCATAAATACGTGGCTGAGCCCTGCAGCCTGTTGCTTCCCTTTTATTCGCCCATCTTTCTGTCTTATCTCTTGTTTCCGTTAAGTTTCCTCACTTTGTGCTGCCTGACAGCAGCAGATTACCCTCTTTGTGCCGTGCGGCTAAGCCTCCATTTGCAGCAGACACGGCCTTTGTTTCCTCTGCTTAGCATCCTCTTCCTCCTCTGCTGGATGTTCTTATTTTGACTCCTCCTTTGGATCCGCTGCTGTCCAGCTGTCATTATTGTATCAAACGGTCCATACAGACGTACAGGGTGTCCTTGTTATCTGACTTTGGCCTACATGCTGCAGATACCAGGTATCTGTTGGCTTCCCATCATGCATCGGGCCGCAGCGGGCCCGCATGGCGCTCCCGTTAGCGTTATCAGGCAGCGGTGATTGCATCAGCAGGCTGACCTCTGACCTTCAGACATTTGGAGCTGCGTGTGTTCAGAGTTTAACTGTTGATGCCTCAGAGCTGCTGCAGGCTGATTACAAACTGTCTGCTGCTTTCTGTCCATGATGCTAAAACAACTTCCTGTTTGTCACTTCCTGTTCTGGTGTGGCATCGTTTATGTTTACATGTTGGTCAACATCCCAGATCTGATTGCAGAGAAACGGACTAAATAGACAAACTGGTGCTATAAATGTTCAGAATGAAATCTGTTGTTTTATTTCATATTAATAATAAAAAGTTAGATTGTTGTTGAGCCCTAAACGTCTTTCAGACCCGGAGAAACGTTTCACCGTCTGCAGGAATCAGTCTTTAACAAACGACCCACAGAAAAACGGAAAGTTCTGTTCTGATCCGAGTTTATGGATCATAATCCATCAGGGCTTCACCCTTTCATATATATACATTATTTATCTATAATCAATTCATTAAACTTTCATTTCTGTCATAATTCAGAATATTTGCATCAAGACTTTCTGTCCTCTGAACATGAGGTTCTGACCCGATATCGATCCAGTCTGAGCGACGTCCTGCCAGATATCATTTATTAGCCAGAAGACTTTCTGTACAGCAGAAACAGATTAAACATTTATAAAAATGACTTTACATCACCTGCTGTCAGACATGGAATGGGTCCAGAACCGGGAACCGGGTCGGTGGGTCGGTACAGAATGTCTGTATGAGATCTGATGAGAGAAAATATCAGTTTCTGTTATTATTTTATTTACATTCATTTTATTATAAAAATAAATCAACAAAACTCTGATTTCAGCAAAAAATATTTCTTTGACTTAAACAAAAAGTAAACATTTAGTAATTTTAGTTCTAACTGGATTTTAAACTAAATATCCAGATATTAACGAGTTTATTAACGTTGGCTTTGTTTTTGCTTATTAATATTTTAGATTTGTTGTCATTTTGTGACGTCTGAACATGTTTTCTGTTAAATGTTCAGAACAAGTTTGGTTCTTATTATTGATTGTTAAAAAGTTTTTGTTATTTGATGCGTTTTTGTTGTTGTTTACTTCCTGTTATTTCCTGTTGTGTGTAGGTGTGTGTTATTGTGTTATTGTGTTGTTGTGTATTGTACTGTAGGTGTGTGTTATTGTGTTGTTGTGTATTGTACTGTAGGTGTGTGTTATTGTGTTATTGTGTATTGTACTGTAGGTGTGTGTTGTACTGTAGGTGTGTGTTATTGTGTTGTTGTGTGTTGTACTGTAGGTGTGTGTGTGTGTTACTGACCGTCTCTCTGTTTCCCCCGCAGTGTGAACGCTCCTTCAGACTCAAACACAACAAACCCCGCCCCCTTCCGCCCCGCCCCTGAGACTCGAGCGAACATTGATTAACGAAAAAGAACGGGTAAATATGCTCCTTCCTCTCATCCCTCCATCCATCACTGACCTCTGACCCCTGCTCCTCTGTCCATCCACCTGTAAACCTGCCCTCCTCCTTCCCGTCAGATTTCTCTCTGAAATGATGGAACTTTGTTTCTGATTCTCATCACGTTGGGCTCTGTCTACTTCCTGGATGTCTCAGTTTCCTAAGCTGCAGCTTCCTGCCTCACTTCTTCTGTTTATAGATGCAGCCAGAGGTCATCCGGGGTCATCCAGGGAGACCTGTTGACCCTTCCAGGGGTCAGCAAATATTAGCTTCAGGCAAATATCAGGATTTTACTTCAAACATGGAAAAAGGAACATGAAGTTGAGTTTCAGACATTTTTCTGGTTGCATCCTTAGAAAATGCAACTCACTGATGGATCCCACTGATGGATCCCACTGATGGTTCCCACTGATGGTTCCCACTGATGGATCCCACATTCACCAGTGAAACGGGGCATTCTGCTGCTTTTTGGGCCCCAGGAACCTCAGGGTGTAAAATGGGACCTGGATCCGGTTAAAATCACAAAGTTCTGAAGCTGAAATTTGTAAATTTTTATAAGCAAGATGAGGTATGAAAGTTTGGCTGCACAATATTAGAGGAGAAATATTTTACATTATTGGCAATAATGTTGGCAAATATTGTGATGATCAATCAAATTAAAATAAAATGTACTATTATAAATTAGAGATAATGTTTTAAAAATATCACTATAAACAGTTGTCTTTAACACAGTGTAACATAATAATGTCAGTTTACATAAAATAAACTAACCAATCTAAGCTGTTTATTCAGCGTTTATTAATATAAATGTTCCCTAGATTCCTTTACACCAGTCCTATTTATTATAAACAATAAAAACTGCAGTAAGTAATTTCCAGACCATCAAACTGTCCCCAGCCTGCTTCCGTAGATGAGATAAAGCGGCTCACAGACATGGATAAACCTGTGTGTCTGGGAGGAGAAGAACCTGCCTCCTGATTGGCTGGGAGCCGGCAGATCGCTCCACTCTGAGAGGAGCTCTCTGATTGGCTGAGGTGCTTCCCTCCCCCCGCCCCTGCTGCGGTATGCCGTACAGTGGAGCTAACTCATGGCTGATGCTATCTCTACACTATCACGGCGGTTCTAAACTCCACTTTGCTCCACCGCAAACACAGCAGTCAATGTGTAACCGAACCGGGCCGGGGGGGGAGGAGGGGGGTGATGCAAGACAGAAATAAAAGATGGAGGCAGGAGAGGTGGAAAGCTGGTGTCTGTCAGTCTGAGGCGCAGAGGAACCGAGGAGCAGAACCTGCCAGCTCGGTTTCATAAGAGACGGTTAACAAGTTTGGGCAAAGTCCTGCAGGGAGACAGGAGTGGAGGATGGGTGATGGCAGCTGAGTGTTAGATGGAGGCCTCGGAGGGGACGGGACGGGCGGGGGGTCAGCGGGAAGGTCCATCAATCTCTCGCACATGAGCGAAGCAGCGAAGCGCTCTCTGGTGACTCCCGAGAGTGTCAGCTTCCTGTTGCGGTCGAGAGTTTGAGAAACAGAAAGAGATAAAGAGAGATGTTCTTTCAGTTTCTGCTGCTGGATTCAAAGACAGCGGCAGCATCGTTTCTTACGGCGCTTTCTAAATTTAGCTTAAAAACACAGTCAGTTATTCAAGCCGACTGCCTCTACAGTAAATGTGCCAAACATCGGACACTGGTCACAGTGATGAGCTGCTGCTCTTCAACACGAGGCTGAAATGTTTGATTTGGTTCCTGTTTGAACAATTACAGCCTGTTTTAACAGAGATAGTTGGTGTTGAGGTGAGAGGAATCCGACAAAGTTCATATTAATCTAAAATGCATCATGGTTTAGCTAATTAGCAGTGGCTAGGCTAATTAGCATAGCAGCTCAGTGATGGGAGCTATTTTCTATATTTAAACTTGAAATAGTCATTTTGATGTTTTAGTGTAAAATTATATATATATGAATATTATGATTATTGCAACAATCAACGAGTAAGCAAAGTATTAAAATGAACAAATTGCCTATACTTCAAAGCATCACAGTTTAGTTATAGTAATGGTTTGGTAGCTTAGCGGTTTGCTCAGCGTTGGATCTGATTTCTGGTTTTAAATCTAGGATTAAATAAATTATATTGTTGGGTTTATATTTTAATGTAAAATATTAATATAATTCCTGCAACAGTCAAGAAATAAAGTAATATAATAAAATGTTAAAACTTCACTGCATCAAAGTTAAGCTAATTAGCATAGCAGCTCAGTACTGGAGCTGTTTTCTGGTTTTTAATCCAGATTTGTTTCTTTTGTAGCTTACTTGGTGTAAATTCATAAACTTAGTGTTATTGTTTGTTAGAAATGGTTAGTAAATTTATCCTGTGGTGTGACAGCATAATAATTATAACTTTAGGGTTACAACCACCTGTTAGCTATGCTGAAAGGCTAGTTTTTTTATTTTTAGCATTAATAAATGTCTCAGTGAAACGCAGATATATGATGAATAAAATGTTTTTCAGTCCAGGAGGAAGTGTTCCAGTAAAAAATATAAAAGTATTTTCTATCAAACTGGTGTTAATGGGCTGAAGATTTATGTTCCTAATAAACACGGAGAGAGATTCAACTTCACAGCTAATCTCTGGAGAGAGAAAACAAAACCTCAGATTTAGAAAGTTGTTTTTTCTTTGTTAATCCTGACTTTAAATCAAATATATTCATCAGAAGCGGTAATAAACGGCGGTAGTGTAGAGTTCTGGTGGCGGACGCGTTTCTATGATGCTTGGATGCATAAATCTGGAGCAGTGGGAGTTTGTTTGCGTTTGATTCCCAGGTCGTATCTGATGGTCTGAAACAAAGTGATGGATGTTCAGATGAGGACAGAGAGACAGTTAGACTGAGGTAATAAATAGCCAACATATGGTGAGTGGATCCTGTCCTCCCCCCACTCCTCTATCTGTCTCACCATACATCCCTCCATCGCTCCGCTCTCACTCTGCCAAGCTCTGTTAACCGACACCAGATATCCCACCTCGCTCCAGCCGCGATGTAAAAACAGACGGAGGGAGTTAAAATAAAAGACTGCAGCAGCATGAATTTACTGGGCTGAGAGCGAGTCAGACAGCTCACAGCCAATCACACGGCTGCTTTTATTTCTGTCGAACTCTCAGAGACGGCCTGGGCGAATGAAGAGGCTGCAGAGGATTTATAGGCCTTCCTCCCCCTCCTCAGCTCTCCATCCTTCCTTCCATCTCTCCGTCATCCCTCCGTCCCGTCTGTCACAGAGTTACATCCTCACACAGGTGCCTCTCAGCAGGAGGCGGGACAGGAAGCCTTCGCCCTCAGTTTGGGCTGCAGGCGCCGTTTCCAGATGCTCTGCTTCATTTTCACAAACAGCCTGAAACATCAGTAATCAGCTAAATTAATTCTTCTGATCACTTTCTTTAAAACATGAGCTCCAATAATTAATATTTGTGCTGAAATATTAAAATATTTTTGTACCTTTTCTGTAGGATTTATTTAAATAAACGTTTCAAACTCTTTCCCTTAGTTTTGTTTCAGCCTCTTTAAACAGATTATCTGCTGTGACTGGATCAGGAATTGGATTATTAATAACAATAATAATCCAACAGTTCATGTTTAACAGGCCTGTTATTACTGGATTATAAAACCCAGAACCTTATTTGGTTCTGAAAGGGTTAACAGTCAGATCGGACCGCCCACTTTATCACTTTCCCTAAAATGTCTCGACCCGGCCCGGAGCCGAGTCCGACTGACACAGATCGCTCCTTTTACTCGCCGACTCGCTCGCTGTGACCTTTTTCCAGCTTTTGCAGGGATGTGCAGGAATGTTGGAGCGTCAGCGCTCTGTGGGGGTGTGTGTGTGTGTGTGTGTCTCTCTGTGTGTTTGTGTGTGTCTCTGTGAGTGTGTGTGTGTGTGTGTGTGTGTGTGTGTGTGTCGCAGTGAGAGCTGACGGCCGGGAACAGATGTAGTAACATCAGTTCTCTCTGAGGTGCTGAATATTTCCTCTGAGTCGGAACCACCGGTTTGGGTTTAAGCTCCTTTTCAAAGCAGAAGCATTTCAGAACATTGGCCTAGTCCAAACCCGGTCCAAACTGAAGCCAAACAGCATTTCTCTGGCTCTTTAACACATGAAACATAAAATCACTTTAACAGCATGAAGCCTACCATCTTAGCCGTGGTTCTGGTTCCTGCAGCAGCTCTGGATCTTACACGAGGTTCTGGATCTTCCCGGCTCCCCTCACCGTCCTCTGCAGGGCTCTGATGGAAAGTTTAGGAAGTTAAAGTTACTAAAAGTTTTCTATTTAACGCCTCAGGGGCTCTAAATGTTGCTGAAATTGTTTTTATTGTATTTCTAAAGTTTGCAGCTAATTAGCAGCAGCTAAGCTAGTTAGCATAGCATAGTTAAAAAAGTATTGGTCTGACGATTCTGGTGTAAAATATCATTAATATTATTATAAATGAATAACCAAAGCATCATAATGACCTTTGTTGTGTAGAAGCCCAAAGTTGTTTCTGTTAAATTGTTAGTTTGATGTTTTTACTGTTAATATTATTTAAATAATCAAAGAATAAACAAAATATTCAAATTCAAAAATACTTTATTGATCCCAAAGAGAAATTAAATGTTGTCAGAACCGGATCTGGAACAAGTTTCATCCTTATCCAGTTCAGTTCACAACAGAACCGGAACCGGGTCCAATTCAACCCGGTCCGGTCAGCAGAACCTCCCCAGCGTTCAGCGGGCCTGAACTCGGCTAAAGATCCAGATCGGATCATTTCCATTCCGACTCTGAGGGAGGGAGAGGTTCTGGATCACAGGAAGTTCTGGACTGCTTGGCGATCAGAACCGTCTCCTCTTCAGCTCCTTCCTCTTCCTGTCGGAGCGAAGAACAGCGACTTCCTGTGGGGGCGGCCCAACAGGAAGCAGTAATTACCTGCTGCTGGGTAGAGCCAGGTGTGGAGGCCTGACCCGGTCCGGTCCGGTCCGGTTACAGCCGAGCCAGACAGAAATACAGAATGTTGATCAGCAGGAAGGTTTTCCCTGGGAATCTTGGGAATGCTGCAGCTTTCCAGACTGCGGCGTGACTTCCTGTTTGACTTCCTGTCTGACTTCCTGTCTGTTCTCCTTCCAGCCGTCATGGAGAACCCCACAGAGGAGCTGCAGGAGGAGGGCGGAGCCAGCGGCGAGGCCACCATGGAGGAGGCGGAGCTACAGGACCAGGCTGCGCACACCAACCTGAAAGGTAGGCAGCCGCACGCCGTCACGGAGACGCCATGATGGACGCCATCGTGGCGTCTGCAGCGCAGCAGGAAGTAACGGTCTGGTTTCTCAGCAGCGATCAACGGAGCGTCTGACGGAGCGAAGGAGGCGGCGAGCGAAGGAGAAACACTCCAGAACGGAGAACGAGGAGGAGGAGGAGGAGGAGATCTGTCCTCCATCAACGCCATGATGTCCACTGTGATGTCAGCAGCCGGGACCATCAACGGAGGAGGAGGAGGAGGAGGAGGTGATGAAGGAGGCAGCGGCGTCACCTCGGCCAACTCCTCAGCTGGACCGTCTCCCAGGTGATTCCAGATGTTCTGCACACCTGCAGGTTGTTAAACATCCGGAGTCCCTCAGAGCTCCTGATGAAGACCATCCTCATCATTACTAATATGAATTAAAATAATTTACAATAATAATATTCAGCAGCAATTGATTAATTCAGTTTATTTAAATATTTAATTTTATTCATTTTAATATTTTTCTTAATAGGTTGTTTACATAAATAATTGCATTTTTATTTTATTCTGTACATTTAAATTATATATTTTCTTTAATTAAATTATTATTATTTTGGGCGTGCCGTGGTGGCGTAGCGGTTAGCGTGACCCGTATTTGGAGGCCGTCGCGGGTTCGACTCCCGGACCCGACGACATTTGCCGCATGTCTTCCTGCCTCTCCTTCCCCGTTTCCTGTCAGCCTGCTGTCATATCAGGGGCACTAGAGCCACAAAAGACCCTGGAGGGGTAAAAAAAAAAAATATTATTATTTTAATCAAACTTTATTCTATCTTTAATATTTATAATAGAAGAAAATTAAATAAAATTATTCAGACTTTCTGTCTTTAAAATAAATATTTTCTCTTATTTTCAGGACATTTTGCTGCCTGATTAGTTTTTGAACGTAGATTTAAAATGTTATTAAACGATCATCAGATGTTTTCCCTTTAATCGCCGAATCAGCAGAAATCTGACAGTTGATCCGTTTCCTGTAACGATCTGGTAGCTGCTGCCTTGCTTCAGGGAATCAAACCTGCAGCGTTCTGACCCGCTTCCTCTGTCTGCAGCCCGTCGCCCAGCAAGTCCCTGACAGCCGCCATGCGGGCGCCGCCCAGCCGCAACGCCCGCCGCAACCAGGTAGGCCCGCAGGCCCCGCCCCTCTCCCATCATGCAATGGGGCATTCCTGCTGCCGTCAGGGCTTCCTGTGGCTTCAACAGGAAAAGGGAAGTTCTGGCGGGGTGTGGTGTGTGTGTGCGTGTGTGTGTGTGTGTGTGTGTGTGTGTGAGAGCAGTAATCTGCAGAGATTGTTTGGTCAACGTTTCCTCAGAGTTCAGCGGCTCAATGAGGCGTCTGTCCTGCGGTAGGGGATGCATCCGTATGGGGGACGCGTCCCCTACCGTCAGGATGTGGAGCTGGGGTCCTCCAGTGAGGTCCATCAGAACCAGAACCAGTTGAACCAGTATGTCCGGCTCACACTGCTCTGATGTTTCCAGGACTCCAAAGACGACGGCTCGGCCTTCATCTGCCCGCTCTGCGACAAGAACTGCCAGACGCAGCACCAGCTCACCATGCACATCCGACAGGTAGGCCCCGCCCCCGCAGGTCCGACCCACACACCCGCCGACACACACTGACACACTCCTCCGCCCCGCAGCACAACGCGGATGCCGGCGCCACCGACCATTCCTGCAGCATCTGTGGGAAGTGTCTGAGCTCGGCTTCGTCTCTGGACCGACACATGCTGGTCCACAGCGGGGAGCGGCCCTACAAATGCACCGTCTGCGGCCAGACCTTCACCACCAACGGCAACATGCACCGGTACACACACACACACACACACACACACACACACACACACACACACACACACACACACACACACACACACACACACACACACACACACACACACACACACACGCACACACAGCAGGGCCAATCAGAGCAGAGAACAGTCACAAGCACAGCAGAGAATCGTCCTGCTTGTTTTCAGCTGCTGCAGCCTGAGGCATCGGGGGAGACAGGAAGTTTAAGCAGATTCAGATCCAGCCGCCATCACACCCACCAGAGCTCCACCCGGCCAATTATCAGCCGGGTCCAGGCGCCATTGCCGGGGCCGACGACCCATTAGGCTGCAGGAAGAGGCCGGGTCCAGAATCAGGTTTTAGTAACCAGTAGCTGGTCCCAGTCCTCCCAGCGCTCCCTGTTTGCGGCGCTGTGGTTCTGTGAGCGTTTCTGTCGGCCCGCTAGCCGTGGGCAGGAAGGAATGACGGAGGCTGACGGACACACAGCCGTCATTCTGCTCCAACACCACGATCCGTTTCTGTCCTGGAATCAGTTTCAGTTCAGATCTGAACTTTAAACGACAATTAGAGTAAAATATTCCAAAAGGAAAGAAGAGGAGGAGAAGGAACAACGAAGGAGAACGCAGCGACTCAACGCCAGAGAAACCCAACAAATCAGCAAAAACCACCAGAGACGTTACAGCAGGAGGAACATGGAAACAGAAACTTTAATTCTTTAAAACAAGAATTAAAGTTTTGCTGTAACTTAAGAATTAGAGCAGAGGAAGAAGCAGAACGAGGATTCAGTCAACAGAAATCTGTTCATTTCATCCAACTTTCACATTTTATGCAAAATAAGTTTATTAATAACAGCTTATTAATAACAGTTTATTATTAACAGTTTATTAATAACAGCTCCATTAGTTTGACATCACTGTTTCCTCTGGTTCACTGGTCACCAGCCCTTCCTCCTCCTCTTCCTCGATGTTTTCTCAGGTCTTAACTTTCTTCCTGACTCTCTTCTTCTTTCAGTCTCACTTTCCTCTCATCTTTTTCTTCTCATTCCCCCTCCTCAAACTTTTCCTTGTTTCCATCCCGTCTCTCTCTCTCTCTCTTTCTCTTTCTGCTGACTCTGCGTGTTTGCTGCTCTCTGACTGGACGGTTCAGGGGTCACGGGTTTGTTTGCAGCAGCCTCTGCTCCCTGATTGGGCCCCTGCTTCCATGCGTTCTGATTGGTTGATGAGCGGTTTCCTGTCAGCTGCTCCAGATCTGCTGACTGGCTGTCAGGACCTCTTATGGTCGTCCAGCCGGCTGCCTGAGGCCGCTATTAATAGATGACACCTTGGAGCCCCTCTTCCTCTTTTTACTCATCTTCCTCACTGGTTTCCTAGCAACCTTCCTCACCTTCGTTTCCATCTCCTTGTGTCCTTCGTTTCTTGCTCCCTTTTTCTCTCTTTATTTATATTCTTTCCTCCCTCTGTCTCTTCATCTCCATCACAATCTGCTGGCTCCGCCCACTTCCTGTGGACTCAGTTGGCTCCACCCAGAATGTTTTCCCAGAGTTCGTCCTGCAGTTCCTTCCTGATGAAGGTAATGACCTTTGACCTCCTCCCCCCCTCAGGCACATGAAGATCCACGACAAAGACCCGGCCAGCGGCCTGGTGCCCCTCAGCAGCCCCCCGTCCCCCACCAAGCGGCGCCGTCCCTCCGTGAAGCGGCGCCAGGGCCTGGAGGACGACCCCGGAGACGAGCCGCCCGCCAAGAAGGTAAGAGCCGCGTTGCCCCTGCCGCTCCGCCGCGGCGCTCCGCAGGGAACCAACATCCCGGCTCTGTGTCCAGGTGACGGAGGAGGCGGGGGCAGACGAGTCGGCGGTGCTGCCGGGGGCGGAGGAGGAGCTGCTGCCGTGTCCCATCTGCTTCAAGACCTGCAGCTCCAGACTGGACCTGGACGCCCACATGGACACGCACCCAGACACCCTGCTGAGGTAGGGAGGCCAGTTACCCCAGTTACCCCCATTATCAACCAGCTACCTCCCATTATCAACCAGCTACCTCCCATTATCAACCAGCTACCTCCCATTATCAACCAGTTACCTCCCATTATCAACCAGCTACCTCCCAGTTACCACCCGGTTCTGGGTGAACAGAAGTTCTGCTGGATTTTCAGCCACCAGATCAGTTTTCCTTTCACATTGAGATTTGTTGGGTTTAAAGATGGTTGGATGTTTGGTTGGATGGTGAAGTTGTTGCATTCTGACAGGCTGTGTTGTCATGACAACCATTCCCCAATGAAACAACAACTGGCTGTCGCCATGGAAACGAACTCACCTGTCCCACAAGAACAGACACAAAGTGAGTTTGTTATTCATGGAGATGGAGGGATGAGAAACTGGAAGAAAGAAAATGATCAGAATAAAATATGGAGAGAAAATGATGGAGGGATGATAAAAGGAGGAAAAAATAATGAATAGAAAAGAAAAGCTGGGAAGAGGTCAGCAGGCGGCGCTGAGCTCGTTATGGAGGGAGGAGAATATTTAGAGGTAAATCCTCGTTAATCAGCCGGTAAGAGGATCGACTGGAGGGAGGGATGGAGGGAGGGATGGATGAGGGAGGAGGAGGGATGGAGGGATGGAGGAGGAGGAGGATGGAGGGATGGAGGGAGGAGGAGGAGGGATGGAGGGAGGGAAGGATGGAGGGAGGGAGGAGGAGGAAAGGTGAGATGGAGGGAGGGAGGAGGGATGGAGGAGGAGTGATGGAGGAGGAGGGATGGAGGAGGAAAGGAGGGAGGAGGAGGGATGGAGGAGGAAAGGAGAGATGGAGGGAGGAGGAGGGATGGAGGAGGAGTGATGGAGCGGTGGTTTAACGGAGCAGCAGGATGAATTTCAAACTTTTGAGGATCAAACTCCTGATGTTCTGGTTCGGTTCTGCTGGTCTGGTTTCAGTCCCAGGACCTGGTTCTACAGGTCAGTCCATTATCAAGTACTGGTACCAGATGCTATTAGCTTCCTCATGCAGCAGAACCGATCCAGGGTCCAAATGTTTCCAGGAACTGGAACCAAACGGGTCGTAAAGCTGAAGAGATGAACCGGTTCTGGGTTTCATGTCCAAATCATTGTTAAAGAATCAATGACAGAGTAAACAAACCCTGACTCCGCCCACTGTGACGTAAACAACCAGTGACTCCACCCACTACAACGTAAACAGAGTTTTAGATTAGATCTAAATCTGGTTCTCCTGGTTTCTGCTCTCCAGGTGTGATCTCTGCTGCCTCTCTTTCCGGACTCACCGCGGACTGCTGCGGCACAATGCGGCGGTCCATAAGCTCCTCCCCCAGGACCCCAGCGGCCACCCCTTCATCCAGAACAATCCCTCCATCCCCACCGGCTTCAACGACCTGGCCTTCATTGACTTCTCCTGCAAGAAGTTTGCTCACATCGCTCAGGTGCGTCCCGTCGGACCGGCTCCTCGCCGTCCCACGGTTCTGCCTGCGCTCTAACCCGTCCGTCTGTCCGTCCCTTCAGGTGTGGTGTGAGACCAACCTGCGGCGCTGCATCAGTAAGTTCCACCGCTTTGTCTGTGACTCCTGCGACAAGGCGTTCCCGCTGCGCTCTGCCCTGGACCTCCATAAGACCGCCTCCCACCCGGACAGACCTGCTGAGGCCGGCGAGACGCCGAAGGAGAACGGAGAGACGCGGGCCGACGAACATCAGGAAGCGGGGAAGCCGCCGTCAGAGCAGAGCGGCCTCCTGGAGGCCCTGGGCCTGCAACACGTCTCCCAGGTTTGCTCCTCTCCTGCCTCCTGAGGCCCAGAGCTGCCCAGAGCTCTGGTTCTGATGCCGATGTTCTCACGTTCCAGGTGAAGTCCGGTCCGACCGACGACGAGATCCATCAGGCCCATCTGGACAGCATCAAGGTGATCCACGTGGAGCCTCCGTCCTTCAGCCTCCCTCAGGAGCCGGCCTCGGCCTTCCTGTCCGGCGGGCTGGGCGTGGCCCTGGGTCTGGGCGGCCTGGCGGCGCTCAGCATCCCGCTGCTGGAGGCGTCCGGCTCCGCCCTGCAGGGCCTGTCGCACCGGGACGCCCTCGGTCTGCTGTCGCTGCAGCCCTTCCAGGCCGGCTTCCTGCTGCAGCCGGAGGGGGGCGCCGCCACCGCCGGCGCCGCCTCCTCCAGCTGCAAGCCCGGAGAGTCCGGCGGCTCCGGAGTCATGGAGCTGGCCGACATCCAGCAGATCCTCAAGGTGGCCACCGCCGCGCCCAACCAGATGGGGCTGCCGCCGCTGGCCAAGGCGCCGGGCTTCACAGGTCAGCCCTTCACCAGCTTCTCCCAGTCTGACCTCCAGACCGGTTCTGCTCTCTAACTGGTTCCGTCCTCCAGGTCAGCTCTCGGGTCAGAAGGCGATGCCGCCGCTGAAGCCCAAGCCTCCCATCAGCCCCCGCTCCAGCCTCAGCACCACCACCCCTCCGCCCCTGCAGAGCTCCCAGCAGGCCTCACTGGGCTGCATCAGCCCCAGCCTGCCTCCGCCCACTCCCTCCATCTTCAAGACGCCCTCCTCCTCGGCGGGGGGCGGGGCTCACATGGAGGCCGAGTCGATGGGCGACGCCAACACGCCGCTGTCCGACTCGCCGCCTGCCGCCACCACGCCGCTCCAGGAGGAGGCGGGGCTAAGCATCAGGAAGGCGGGAGGCAAAGCGGGGAGCACTGGCGCCTACGGCTAAAGGCTCGTTCCCCTGCCGCTTCTGTGACCAGGTGTTCGCCGTCTCCGGCGCCCTGCAGGCCCACATGCGCTTCCACCTTGGCATCCTGCCCCACCAGTGCAACATGTGCGACTACGTGGCGCCGGACAAGGCCACGCTGATCCGCCACTTACGCACGCACAGCGGCGAGCGGCCGTACGTCTGCCGCATGTGCCACTACCCCTTCACTGTCAAGGCCAACTGCGAGCGCCACCTCAGGAAGAAGCACGCCAAGACGTCCAGGAAGGACATCGAGAAGAACATCAAGTACGTCACCTTCAGCAGCGGCGCCGGCATCACCACGGCGACCACCACGCAGGAGGCGGAGACGGGCTGCGAGACCACCTGCCGGTTCTGCGGCGAAGGCCTGAAGACGTACCGCGCACTGCAGATCCACCTGCGGACGCACAACGGCTGCCAGAGGAAGCCATTTGAGTGCCGGCGCTGCGGCGCCGCCTTCCTGGCCAAGCGGAACTGCATCCACCACCTGCTGAAGCAGCACCCAGAGGTCCAGGAGCGCGAGATCGAGGGCCACATCACCACACTGCTGCCCTCTGCCGCCGCCGGCGCGGCACTGAACGGCCTGGGAGCGGTGAAGGCGGAGGAGCTGCTGTACCCGGCGGAGCTTGACCAGCCACTCGACTTCTCCGCCAAGGGGCGGGGCAGCCGGACGGCGTCTCCGGCCATCAAGACGGAGAACGCCTCGCACGGCTTTGACAGCGCCGACCCGGACCAGCCCATCGACCTGTCCATCCCCAGCAAGCGTCAGCGCCGTGAGGCCGGCGGCGGCACAGAGCTGAAGACGGAGCAGAGCGCCACTGTGGAACAGCAGCTCGCTGCGTCTCCAGAGGAGAAGGCGGCGGGCGCCGTTCTTCCTGTGCAAGCTCCGCCCCCGACGGGCTGCTACCAGCTGCCTCCCGCCGCCAGCCGGGCACAGCGCCTCAAACCGCTGCTGCCCAAACCCTCCGCCTCCTCGCCACCCTCGGTGAAGGACTTGGCGCCGCTGGCCTCTATCGCTCAGATCATCAGCTCCGTGTCCGCAGCGCAGGGCATGCTGGACGGCGCCGCCCAGACCGCGGCGCCGTCCTCGCAGCACGATACCGAAGCCTCCGGACCCGCCGCCCCGGACCCGCCCAGCGACGACGTGTCCGACGGATCCTCCAGGTACTTCCCCTCCTTCTGCCGTACTGAGCCACCATCTGCGGCGTCTGACTCTTCCTCTCCTCACAGGCGGCGGGCGCGGAAGAAGCCGGCCGCTCTGGCGGCAAGGGAGAAGGCGGCGAGTGGCGCCATCGACCTAGAATCCAGCGGAGAGTTCGCCAGCGTGGAGAAGATGCTCGCCACGACCGACGCCAACAAGTTCAGCACCTACCTGCAGACCAGCGCGCCCGAGCCGGCGAAGAGGCCCGAGACGGCGCCGGTGGCGACGGAACAAGCCGCAGCCACCGGAGTGGAGGAGAGGGAGTCCAGGGCGAGCGAGGAGGGGAAGCCGGCGGCGGCCATGACGGTTCCTCAGACTAAAGGAAAGAAGAACGCCTACTCCAACTCGGTCCAGAAGATGACCTGCCCGTTCTGCCCGCGCGTGTTCCCCTGGATGAGTTCGCTGCAGAGACACATGCTGACGCACACAGGTAACCCGCCGCACAGACTGCTACAGCAGAGCGGCAGGAAACCAGGCGGCCAACTGAAGCGTCTCTCCGTCTCCTTCAGGCCAGAAGCCGTTCCCGTGTCCGCGCTGCGACGCCTTCTTCTCCACCAAGTCCAACTGTGAGCGCCACCTGCTGCGCAAGCACGGCGTGACGCACCGGACGCTGCGCCGCAACGGCGCCATCGTGAAGAAGGAGGGGGACGACGGCTCACAGGAGAGCGCCGGTACGGGCCCCGACCACGCTCCCCTGCGGTTTATGACCCGGTCCACCGCTGCCACCCGGAGCCTCATGTTGAGAACCCCGGGTTCCTCCTCTTCACGGTTCCTTTGTGTTTCCGCAGAGAGCCAATCAGAGACGGAGCAGCTGCCACCAGAAACCAAGGACCTCGCCCCAGAATCAGGCTCCGCCTCCACGGCCAACAGTCCCGCCCACTCTGACATCACTCCGCTAAGCCCCACCCCCAAAGCAAGCCAAGGTCAGCCAACGAAAACAGTTCAATCTATTAATACCTCAACTGTAAACAGTAAGCTAATGCTAACGCTAACATTCGTGCCTCAGGCTGCAGTCCATCTGCAGAGCAACAAGACACAGAAACCACTGAGCAGCCTGACCAACAGGGGGCGCCAGAGACCAAAGGAGCAGCAGCAAAACAACCTCCGCAGAGCAGCAAGGTAACAGCCTGTCAGACAAGATTCAGGGCTAAAACCAAAACATTTACTGTCCCTTTAAATCCTCGGCTGAAATCATAATGCCTGATTTTATACCTAATTAAGTTATTACCTCTGTTCTGTTAGATGTTAAATTAACTAGATTAATTTGAACACTACTAACTCACCATTAGCCTAAATGTAGCTATGATGCTAACTAGCTACACAGCTAACTTTGTGATGCTAATTTTCTACCTACACACACACAAAACACACCTGAGATTAATCTGCAGAGTCAAATAATTCTATTATTACCATTAAAATGGTATTTAATGGTTTTTTATTTCACTTTATATTTAATGTTGGCCTTCAGGGGTCACATGATTCTGACCCCCCACTTGGTGTCTGCCACACGCCCAGGGGTCGCGACCCCACATCTGAGACCTCTGTTTTAAAATGCATCTAAATACAGAAAGTTCAGTCCTACAGGCTTTTAAAATAAACAGTCATAGGTTTCATATTTATGTCATTATTATTTATCATAAAAGTCTAAAATAATTCTTTGATTTAACGACGATTCAGTTTTACTCATTTCTGACGCTAAAAAGTCTGAAACCCAAAATAAAATTCGTTTTTATAATTCTGGTGAATTTACAGATATTAGTCTAATTCCACACAGTCGGCTGATTTCAGCCTTCTGCCTCCCATAAACCACATGCAGTTCACACTCCAACCACCAGATGGTAGCAAAGCGAATAGCATCTCTAGCATAACCAACATGTCTTCCTGCTCCTTCAGGCCGAGAACACGGACGACGACGACTGCCACAGCAACAAGAGTCTCGACCTGAACTTTGGCAAGAAGCTCATCGACTTTAAGCTTTCCACTTCCTCCTCAAGCTCCGCCCCTCCAGAAGAGCCACGCCCCCCATCTCCTTCAGCTGCACCCCAAGACGCCCCGGAGATCCCCGAAGAGCAGGACAAGCCGGCGCCCTCCTCTTCCTCGGCCAGCAGCCCAGCAGGGAAGCAGCAGCCCGACTACAAACACGTCTGTCGGGTTTGTACAAAGAGTTTCCGCTACGCAATGACTCTGGCTCGCCACGAGAGGGCGCACCTCTCAGAGGAGGAACAGGCGGCGGCGGTGACGGAGGAAGAGGAGGGTCCTTTGCCTGCGAAGGAGGAGGAGAGCAGAGCTGCTGAGGCGGAGGAGAAGGAGGCGGAGATGGAGGAGGAGGATGGAGGAGAACGGGAAGGAGAGAGCGACGGAGGCGAGAGCGGAGAGTCGGAGGAGGAGAAGGAGAAAGAGGAGAGGAGCGACGAAGAGGCGTCTGAACCAAAGAACAACGAGGGAGGAAGGGTGGACAAGAGGAAGAAGATCTGCACTGAGTGCGGGAAAAGGTTCTGGTCTCTGCAGGACCTGACGAGACACATGAGGTCACACACAGGTAGAGGACACCTTGACCCCGCCCCCAGGGTATATAGGCTCCGCCCCCATGGCAGATAGGCCCCACCCCCAGATCAGATAGACCTGCCTCCATTGCAGATAGGCTTCGCCCCTTAGCTCAGGTTCTTGGTGGAGGGAGGAAGCTGTGGTTGCCATGGTGACTCCCTCCTCTGTGCTGCAGCGTGACGTTGTGTCTGTCCCCAGGCGAGCGGCCCTACCAGTGCCAGACGTGCGAGCGGACCTTCACCCTGAAGCACAGCCTGGTCCGCCACCAGCGGATCCACCTGCGGCCGCGCGGCGCCGACGGCGACGCCAGCGAGGACGGAGACTCCTGCGCCCCCACCCCCACCTCCACCTGCCCGCCGTCCGAGAACGAGAGCGAGTGCGGCAGCGGCGCGGCGGGGGCCAAGGAGCTGGAGGAGGAGGAGGACTCCAAGGAGGAGGTCGAAGGTCAGCGGGAGGGTTCCGGGTCGGCGGAGGAGGAAGACGTGGAGAAACAGTCCGACCCGGCCCCGCCGCCCTGCGCCGACCCCCACCAAGCTACTGAATCAAAGACGAGCACCAGCACCGACTCACCCGCACCACCAGACGGCGCCAAAGATCCCGCCAGCTGCCCAGCAGGGGGCGCCGCGGCGGACGGTTTCATCCAGGGGCTGCTGGAGATCCACAGCAAGCCGCCGCTGGAGCGCCGGCTGCCCAACGGAGAGCCCCCCCTGGTGGGCGTAGACTGAGGGACCCATCACCGCAGTGCCATACGACGAAGGACGACGACGACGACGATGATGATGATGCAAAAACCAGAGCGTAAAATCTTCTCCTGAAAGACAGAACCTCGTTTTCTTGAAGTGCCTTACTACTAGTCCGACTTCTAAAGATGTTTTTGTTGCTATATCTTTATCTGCGTTATTCTGGAGGATGGATCTAAATTTTTATAGCTTTTTATGATGACAGTGATTTACTATTTTTGTGCGGGAAATCTATATTTCAGCAATAAAAAGAATAAATGATTACGATTTATTGTTCTAGATTTGTGTTTTGAGAATCGATGATCAACTTGGAGACGCGGACGGACTTGGGAACTGTTCGGGTCGAACCGGAGCGGCGACGGACTTCTGTTTGCTCCGGTTTGAACATCATGTTTCAGATTTAGACTGAATAAAATGGCGGCTGGCGGTGGGACTGAGGAAAGCTGTTGTAACTGGAAACCTGCCGGTTTAACCGCCATCTCTGCATGGAAACCTTCAGACTGATCCGAGTGTCTGGGGGGGGGGTCTTCGTTCCTGTTTAAACCCATCACACTATCCCCCCCAGAGGCGTTTCTCTCATCATGATTCTCAGTTGATTCCGCGCCGTGCAGCGCTCCACGCCGCTCGCCGCGCTCGGCTCTTTCTGCATGTTTGCATTCATATTTAGGTGTGTTTGGGGGGGGGGGCTTCTTGTTTTGTGGATTTTCTTTTTTTAACTGAACAAATTGAACGTTTTGTTTTTGTGTTTTTGAGTGTGAATGTGGCCTGTCTCTGGCCTGTCTCTCATCGTCGCCCCCTAGTGTTTGTTTTTAACTCGCAGGGCCTCCGACATGCTAACACGTAGCGGCACTAACGCCTGTTTCAGGTTCAGTTTACCTCAACTTTTGCTTTTTAACTGAAGCTGTTAGCGCAGCTCCGGTCGCAGCCCTGAAAATCCAACGTCTTCCTCCCGGGTCGCCCGGTTAAACCGAGGCGGCCGCCGCTAACGGCCGCTAACGAGGCGATGTCGGAGGTGTTTCTTGGCTCAGACAGACACGCTGTCTCGAAGTGTTTTCAGCTCCGTGTCTCAGAACGGGACAACTCTAGATCAGTGTAGCTTCATCCAGACAATCTGACCTTCAGCTCAGTTAAACCTGCATTTATTCCCCTACAGTATTATCGTCTGTCTGGCGTTTCCTGCGTCCTGTCTGGTTTCATCTCCTCTCTGAGGGTCCGCCTCAACGCGTATTTCCTTTACAGCTGACCCCAAAGGTCTTCAGCTGAGCATTAGAGACAATCATTGGTTTCCAGAAGAAGATAGGTGACAGCGGATGGGTTTATAAAGAATAAAACAGGTTGGTGTGAACACTATTTGGTGTCTGAAACCTGCTGCACAAGTTCTTAAAGGGCTAAACGTCCATTAGCACCAACCTTAGCAGAGGGACGGTAGCCTGGCTGTCTCTTCTTTTCTTGCTTGTGTGTAGAAAACTTTGCTTCTTGTACATTTTCTTTTTTAATATTAGATGACCTCATAAGCAAATCAAACCTCAGTGGCTTATATTGGAACTGTACGGCGGTGATGGTCGGTTGTTTAATGATTCTCTAATGTCTCTATTGATTCTTCATTAGAGACAAATCAAGGATTAGAGAAGCGGAACCGCTCCGATTGGCTCATCGCTGCCCTGAACTGGCACTAACGTTTTCCAAACCTAATACTACCACCTCTTCTGTTCGTACTACTAACTACAGTCAGGAGAGAAAGGCTCGGCCTCTTTAGCTGCTTCTGCAACAAACAACTGGACTTTATGACTTCAAAAACTTTACTTAATAATTATGTTCAACCATTAATCAGGTATCTGAAGCTTAAAAAAGCTGTTGAGTTGTAATTTTCTACCTGAGGTTGCTAACGCCAGCTAGCGAGCTGCTAAAAGCTTCTTTAGCTAATTTGTTGCTTACTCTTTATGCTAATATGTAAAAAAAAAGGCTAAATAAAATCTAAATTGGATGTTTTCAGTTTAATTTTTGATTAATTGAAGATAAGAAAATGGTTTGATGGGTTTTAGTCAAGATGCTACTCGGCTAACACGCTAACAGGTCGCTGTTTCGTTTTAGTTTTCTGTCAGATTTCAGTCAAAAATTGGATTCAGTTTTTCTTTCATAATGATGAGCAAATTCTGTTCGATGAAATTTACCAGTTTGGTATTAATTTACCCAAACATGTAACGTTGTTGATGCTAGCAAAGCTAACGGATAAAAACTGTTTTATTGGCTAATGTTTCCATTCCCTGAGTAGAAAGTTTTCTGAATAATGTCTGAAATTTTATGGCAGATAAACAGAACTAAAAACTCATTTGCTGAAACCCAAAACGAGCTAGCTGCAGCAGCGGTTCAACCAGGCTAGCTGCAGCAGCGGTTCAACCAGGCTAGCTGCAGCAGCGGTTCAACCAGGCTAGCTGCAGCAGCGGTTCAACCAGGCTAGCTGCAGCAGCGGTTCAACCAGGCTAGCTGAACTGTTACAAAAACAATAAATCTTTGTGTTTAGGAATGAAATTCTGTCATATGAATTTTTATTACTTATTTTTCTTTCTAAAACTATTTTGCAGAGATTTATAGATAAATGTTTTAATTCTTAGTGAATATGGGACGTGGCTAATAGGCTAACTCCGGTTCACTGAAACTAAGCAGGAAACAATTATTGTAACTTTTCTTTTTACGTGAGATGAAATAAAATTACCACCAAATTATTTGCAAAATGTGCAAATTTGAGACTAATTTTCACAAACCTGCAAACAAAGTTAGCGCTAACGTTGAAGTGAAGCTAATGCTAAACCTTACCTTTACTCTTTAGTAAAAAAACATAAACTATTTTTTAATAATTAAGTTGTGAATATAGTCCATAAATATCTTTGTTTAATCTGAAATGTATTTTGATTTAAGATGCTAACGGGCTTCGTTAGCTTCTGTTGTTGGTGTTAGCTGTGCTTTTCTCATGAATTCAACTTCCTGCAGAGGTCGGTAAAGGAGCGGCCCTTTCTCTCTCGATGGTTTCTGTCTTGTCCGCTTCCTGTGTCCTCCCTGTCCTCGGGGGGTTTGTCTCCATGTCTGTCCCGTCTGCGTGTGCGGCCATATGAATACTGGACTTCCATTCGAATGCACATGGACTGTTTTTATTGTATTTATTTGGAGCCCAGGCGTGTTTCTGTGTGTGAGTTTAATTGTCTGCAATGACTTGAGAAGAAGCCATGTATTAAAATGTCACATTTATGCTGCAGAGTTGTTGAGAATCTGGTGTTTTTGTTGTGGCCCGACCGGCTTGCTCAAGGGCCCGGCAGGAGAGACTCGGACTAGCAATAAGAATCCTTCTGAATCCAAAAGCTTTATGTAGATTTTCCTGTGTGAGTCGAGAACAGTCTGTCTGGGTCTGTTGGTTCTGTTTATTTTTAGTTTTCTTATATGACATAAATGCATATAAAACTGTGAAAATCTATTGTGATTAATTAAAGGGTGAGTTTTAGGTTAGATTTTTTTTGCATGTTAATCTAATTTGTTCATTATGGATGATTTCTCCTTTCTCCATCACTTCTTGTGCTACACACATATAAAAATATCAAAATCTATATAATCTCGCTCTCAGGGTCTTTCACAAATCCATGATTTGAAATGCTTCTTGTTGTTTTCCTCCTGAGTCGCAGCTTGTCCAGATTACTTTGTCTTTTTTAAAGATGACATCATGATTCAGATCTGTAAATCACTACATTTAGCACTTGACTGTGAACTCGTCGTTACCAGACACAGAAAATGTGGTTCGATTTTTGGTCTCCAAACTCTCTGATCTGAAGCCTTTCTTGTTTTATTTAATGACTTTTTCTTTGTGTACTGGACCTCAATCACAAAGCATTATAAAAACACAGTCTGGATCTTTTGCTGTCCCCTGCTGTTGGCAACATGACAGTGTTTCACAGAGTCTAGAGATGTAAGCCTCCTCTGTATTCAACCCAATAAGAAAAAGCAATAAAGATTATGTAAAGGAAAGGTGTGTGAATCAACACGGGTCATACTTCTGTCTTCTTTCATCGTCGGAACTGGATTCTGGGCCTTTCAGTTCTTTCATTAAGGCTATTTAACACCTGATAGACTCAGTTCTCTTTCTCACTGAGTCAAACCAACCTGTTCCCCTCCTGGCCTGTGGGGGCGCTGCACCAAGAACCACTGAAGGAAACGACACAAAAACCTCTGAAGACACTGAGAGCAACTTCCTGTTTCACCAGATGGAAACAAGATGGAGGCGTCAGATTTTAGTGTTGGAGGATTTCTCTTTAGTCTTTGGCTGAAGACCAGGAGCCATTTCTGCTGATAGCGCTAGGCTAGCATGTTAGCTTTGGTTGTATTTACCCAGAATGCCCTGTGCTGTAGTCCACTTCCTGCTTTTGGAGAGGTTTCCAGTCCGCTTGACGTTGACATTCAAACCGAACCAAAGTTCACTTCAACCAAACCCAGACTGAGGTTTGGAGGACCAGAGGTCAGAGGTCGATTAGCATTCACACCTCACCAACTGAACTGGACTTTCTAGGCAAACGGACTGAAGTTGGTCTAAACAGGTCTGGTGTCACTGCAACTTTAAATCTTCAGTACCGTAGGAACGTTTGGTGACAATCTGTTGATGTTCCAGCTCTTGGTTCTGTGGTCAAGAAGATCTTCAATTGTCCATCTCTTCAAGAACCCAAAGATGGATTATTCTATTTCTCTGTAGAATCTCTAGAACTTCTCTAGAACCTACTGACTGTGGCTCTTTGAGTCTATAAGGGCGATTTAAAGGTTTTTCTCTAGTACCGGTTATGATTCAGTCACTGGGTTAGACATCAGAAGACTGACAGTCACTGATTGAGTCATGAGCTGGACTCCCTTTCAACAAGCCAACCCACCATTTTAAAAAAGGTACAACTGAGCAGAATGTCCAACATAACTTCCATCTCCTCCATCGTTTGTGTCAAGTATAGATCACATTTTGCTACTTTTCAGACTCTGGGACCAACTAGATGACGACACATTCACTAGAGCACTTATTCCACTGTAATGGAAAACAACCCAAAAAGGGCAAGGGCCCTTTAATCTGGGCTTTGACATCTGGTGTTCTGCAACTTTAAGAAGTGTCCCTGGGGCGTGCTGTGGTGGCGCAGCGGGTTAGCACGCCCCACGTTTGGAGGCCTTAGTCCTCGACTCGGACGTCGCGGGTTCGACTCCCGGTCCCGACGACCTTTACTGCATGTCTCCCCCCTCTCCTTGCGCTCCTTCCTGTCTGCCTACTGTGGAAAAAATACGAGCCACTAGCGCCGCAGAAACTCTTCGGAGAAAAAAATGGAAAAATAAAAAAAGAAAGAAGTGTCCCTGGTCACTTGAATCAGATGGCTGAATTAACTCATCGTGCATTGAAGTTCACCAATGACCTGATGGATTCAGGTGTGTTGAAGATGCAGCTAACGCCGCGTCTTCAGGCCTGGATTTGAGAAACCCGTGGTGTAGAGTTAATCAGTCGGGCCTCGCTGTAGCAATGTGTCTCAAAATGTCTGCCTGTCACTTTTTCCCAGGATGCTTTCCCAAAACCATCTCGACTTTTAGTCCATGACTGAGATTACACAATCAAGAGTGGAGCTGGGAAGGAGGCCAGACTTTATGCAGCTTGTGAAGACATCGCAGAGACACGATGAGGTTTTTGTGGTTGGAGGAGTCAAAGAAGATCTTCCTGATTGAACCGACGGTCCCACAGGACAGTGTGAAAGACTCACAGCTCTGGGAGTAGCAGCAAGGAGGGTCAGATTGCTGTCCACAGGCTGGGGGAGGCAGCAGAAGGAGCAGCTAGGCAGCTAGAACAGGAGCAGTTCAGCTAGAGACCAAGAGAGGACAAGCAGTGACTGGAGGGTGTTGGGGTTAAAGGTCAAAACGTCCAGTGGAAGTTGGACGCCACCTAAAGACATCCCCTCGAGGCTGAAAGCCACAAACATGACTGAAGAGGCATCAACTAGATGTTTTCTGTAGTGTGGCTGGAAGTGGCCCTAATCTTCTACTATAGGTTAAGTGATTAAAATTTTTTTTAAAAGTTTGTGTTGTTGGCTTTAAAACACTTTAAATATGTCCCAATGATCTGGTTATGAAATATTAAACAACTTTCAAGTCGCAAAAATATAATAATAAAAAAAAAAGACATGCAGTTCTGTGAGCCGCCAGATGGGGGCAGTGTAGGAGAATTACCTGAACCTGGAGCTGTTCGAGTCAGAGAAGAAACCAGCGGGACTGAATTTATGTAAGTTTATTATCTATAATAAAAGTTAATGTAGCTCCTTTTAATATTCTAGTTGCATCAATCCCTTCTCAGATTATAACAGACTCTTAATATTTTGAGTTTTTTCCCCCAGACGTTAATTTAACTTGAAGCTAAACATGCTAATTCGGCAGTAGGTTAGGCTAATGTAGCATCTTTGCTTTTAAGGTTTTTCAGAGGTTTTGTAGGAATGATGTGCATAAAGTGCCAAGTTTTGGTATTATAAATATCTGCTTAGTTAACTTTAATCTTCAAGTGGTCAGAATGAAGCTTTTTAAATTAGGTTAAACGGCTAATCTGATGGTTAGCCGGCTCAGTCCTGCCCCCTGTTGGTCAACAGGTTTATATGGTGCAGCTTCAGATTATTGGAATGTTTTCAAGAGTTTTATCAAAAATCATCCTGTTGGGTAGAGCTTTGTGCAAACATCCACATCCTGGATTATAATAACCATAAACATAACTGCATTTTATTAGATTTCAGCTGAATTTTATTTGTAGAAAATGTGGTGCATTATTTTCTTCCCAAACCTACTTTATGAACCATTTTGTGTCCAACTGCAGTCTCCAGGCTGCTTCAGGCTTTGAGTCTGAAGGAGCCACAAGTTTTTATAAAAGATTTGTGACTTACTGAAGGAAAAAAGTTAAGCTTCTTGTTTTAATTATTAGTTTTAGATGCAGGAAGTGTAATCTTGAGCTCCGGGTGGTTTGTGAGCACCGTCGCCCCCTGGTGGCTGTCAGGATGTCTGCAGCTTCAAACCTGCTCAGGTGAACAGAGGTAAAGTTTTAAATGTTGTGATTGTTCTCAGTCAGTGAAGAAAAACTGTTAAGTTCACATAAAATCCAGATTTATTAAAATTATTTATTTTACATAATGAACACAGATTTACATCAGAGTTATGCAGCCTCATACCGGCATCGGCGTAAAACCCGGGGGGGTCAGACCCCCCAATCTTGGAAAAGTCTAGAATGCCCCCCCCCACCCAAAAATAAAATCATTGAAGAAACGTTTAAATAATATCAATATGTAAAGGCAAAAGAAACACAAAAAAATATCTGCCATTTATCTCAGAAAAAATACATATTTAGGCCCCCCCTCCCATTAATAGAACAATGGTTCAGTCCAAAGTGTAGGAGGAGCAACAGCAGCTGAACGGTACCGGCTGGCAGAACCGCTGGAGTAAAGAGCTAGCTGTTAGCTGCTAGCTGTAGCTCTGCATCACAAATAAAAACCCTTCAGTAAGTAAATACTTAAAGCAAAAGAAACATTTTATTTTCTTCTGCTCAGTGGGAAGAAACTCATTATCAATAAAAAATCATTCTGCAGTTTGTTATTTCATTACTTTGAATCTTGATAAGCTGCTTTATTAGCAAAACTGCTGCACTGCTTTCATAAACGTAAGCTATTTTGTTAAAGGCAGCAAACATATTTAACTCTTTAACTTTTAGTTAATTAGAGTTTGAAACTGGAGGAGGAGCTGAGGAAGTGGACCAGCTCAGAGTGGAGCCCAGAACGGATAGAAAAATCAGAAAGTTATAACTTTATTTATCATAGAGCCTTTAAAACCACAAAATAAAATCTGAATATTTTTCTATATAAACCCTGGTGCTTTAAATGTTACGTTTAAACTATAATATTCCCCAGATATTCATTTCTATCTACTTGTTGGTTCTCAGTCATCCAGGATACGGCAAAACTAAAAAGGCTTAAAAATAAATTAAGTTATAATTTAAACAGCCCATAACTTGTATTGGGAACCATTTCAATAAATCGATGTTTATGATGAATTTTATTAAGATCAGTTACTCATTAAAACTTTTTTATTTAGAGCCTTAAATGTTTGTAAAGGTGCAGCAGAGATTAGACCAGACTGAACAAATCGTACCTAAGCAACATTTAAATTTTAGTTTTATTTCTCTGCAGGTTTTTTGCTGAGAATAAAACATGTTAGATGTGCATCACTAATCATTTTGATCCTGCAGCTTGAATGTAGTTTAAAAACTTTTTAAACCACATTTTACGTTACATTCCACTGTAACTTTGCCGACCCCCCCAGAATTGCTCTTAAGAGATGTTCCCCAATAATGAGATGGATTTACGCCCCTGCATACAGGTGCAGCTCAGGCTCCGCCCACAACAGGTGACCCAAATACTGATTTCCTGTTTCAGTGCTCATGTGTTTATAGCTACACAATGTTGAAGCTTCTGCTCTGAAAGTCGCCGTATTTTAGGGATAAAGTTACATTTCACACTTTCTAATCATCCAGAAAAATCATCTGCAGTTTATGGAGTTATAATAACTTTATAGTTATAATGAAATAAATGACAGATTAGCAGTGTAGATATTTCCAGCTGGAGTTATTCAGAGAGAGATTTAAGCTGTGAGGAAGAGGAGGATGCTGGAACCTTCCTGGTGGCTCTGCTGGGTCCGTCCGGTCCTATGGGGGTCAGAGGTCATCATGTGGGGGCGGGGGGTCACACTGTGGTCGGCTTCATCAGCGCCTGCTCCCCAAACAGCTGCTTGAAGTGCGCCACGTGCTCCTCACAGTGTTCCCCTGGTAACGACACATCAGACTGTAACTCAGCTACCAGCTAGCATTAGCATCTCATGACAGTCGCTAAACTGCTGCTAATCTGATTTAATCGATTTCTGCTTCTTTCTCAAAAAGAAATTCTAAATGACAGAAAAAATAAAAACAGGATTTTAGTTCAATCTTTCCTCTGAATGAACACCAGCTGGAAACAAGATGGCGGCCGTGCATCACTCTGAAACCTCAGAGGTTCTGGTTCTGACCTGGGTTGAAGGACGGGTTTCCTCGGAGGCGCTGGTTCCGCTGCTGGAACGACCGGAACACGGTGTAGAACAACATCTGGTCTCCCGTCTGCCGCGCCGCATCCAGGAACTTCCTGGCCGACACGTTGTCATGGCCGCCTGCGTCAACAAACCGGGTCAACGGTTACAGGAAGGCCTTATATGGTCGAAGAGCTGCGGAGCTAACGGCTAACAGTCGTACCGACGCTGCGGATGAATCTGAGCGCGCCCAGAACCTGCTGCTTGGACAGGAGAACCTCCACGATCTCATCGTTAGCCGTCGACAGGCGCTGGAGAGACAAGATGGAGGGAGACAGATTATCAGGATGGACAGAAGGTTAGCGGGTAGCGTGGAGAGGTTCTGGTTGGTTCTGGCCCAGTTCCTGTTCGGTTCTGTACCTTGAGCATGTCCAGAGACAGCTGGTGGGCCGGAGGGTAGGTGCTCTCCAGAGACAGCAGCAGGCAGGCCTGAAACACAGAACCAAACAGAACCAGCTGAGTCGGGTCGCTGCCCCCCTCAGCATGATGCTGCCGCCGCCGTGCTGAGGTTCTGACCAGAGGTTTGGAGTCACTGAGGACGTGGTACTGCAGGAACTGGTGCAGCATGTAGAACAGGTTGTTCTGGACCAGAGTCTTGATCACCAGTTCATACAGGTAATGCTGCAACCAATCAGAGGCAGAGGCGTCAAAGACGGGGAAACGGGAGGCGGGAGCGCTCACTCGGCCGCGTTTTACCTGGACGGTGATCTGGTTCTGGTTCAGGGAGCGGATGTACTCCATCAGCACGGCGATGATGAACTTATGGGACACATCCTGCAGCAGGTTAAAGTTTTGAATCAGCATAAATAAGTTTTAGTTGGAGGTAAAAACACTTTATGTGAAATTAATTATAAAAATTAAAGCATTTTGGTGGAAATGTACTAACGTGTGTATTTTTTATGTACAATATGTATGAGATTAGAACAGTGTAGTTACAGCGTGCAGCCATGTGGGGGCGACAAACCGCTGAACCTCTACAGGAACATCAGATGAATAAAATCTGATATTTAAGGAAAAATTCTCCATGTTTTGATGACGGATCATTATGGGATGCCTCCCAGCTCCTCCCACCTTCCTCTCTGTGAACGCTGACAGGACGTGTGTGTACATGTCTGATTGGTCGATGACGGCCTGCGTCCGGACCGGCCGCTTCTGGGCGCCGCCTCCTCGACTCGGACCCGACTCCATGGCCTGCAGACCCAACAGAGACTCGTTTAGCCCATCCGGGTCGCCGGTTGTTCAGAGAGCCGGGGACTCCCGCGCTCACCGCCGTGTAGCTCTGCTCCGCCTCCAGGTACTCCTTGTACACCTGGTTGAGCTTGTCGAAGACAGTCGCCACCACGGGCAGGCTGCCCTTCTCCTGCCCGTCCAGAACTGGAACAGAAACAGCCGTGAGTTTCCCGCCTGGCAGGTGGAGACGCTGACAACTGGGACACGCACTCTGAGAGCACACGGACAGGATCACCATCTTGCAGTCCCGCCGCCGCAGCAGGAAGTCCATCAGCTTGCCCTTGTCCTGCAGCAGGTGGACAGTAGGCGGCAACCTCACCTGCAGGTACCACAGGTAACCTGGGGCACAGGTGAGAGGTTACAGAACAATCCAGCTACCGTTAACTCTGGCAGGAGGAGGACAAACCTTCACTGGCGCTGATGATGATGTCGGGCTGGAAGACGCTCCAGGAGGAAGAGTCTGGGTCAGAATTCAGGAAAACAAACTAAACGTCTTAAAGGAAGTGACCTTTGACTCTCAACGAGTCAAACAGGAGTTAAAGTGGATTCATAGACGCAGAGAGATAAAGGAGGAAGTTCAAACAATTATAACAGAGAATCATCTCATCCCCTACTCCAACATCATCTCATCCTCTACTCCAACATCATCTCATCCTCTACTCCAACATCATCTCATCCCTACTCCAACATCATCTCATCCTCTACTCCAACATCATCTCATCCCTACTCCAACATCATCTCATCCCTACTCCAACATCCTTCTAACCAGACAGATTCATAAAAGAGAAGCAAAAGTAAAGGAGGTGGGTTAGCAGAGCTACCCAACTTGTTACTGTTTCATTTATTTAACTGAATGTCTCCATCATGAATCTCACCATCATCAGAAATTCATAGGATGAATAAATAAAATTTGCTTCATTTCTAAAGTAAAATAAAACAATAAATGATGAAATCCTGGAGAAAAACCCTTTGACTTGTTTGATCAGGAATTTTCCTCAACTGAAATGTTTGAAAACAGTAAATACTTTTTTTTTTTGGGTCAAAGTTTGAACAATCAGAAGACGACGTGATTCTATGAAAAATAAACGTCTGGGTCAAAGAATCGGGTCTACTTCCTGTCGGCAGGTGAAGAACATCCCACTGACCTCGTTGAGTTTCCACAACAGGTTAAAATGCGTCTAAAACAGGAAGTGACCTGCTTTCTGCCTTCCCAGTCATTTTCTGAAACAGACCCGTAGTTTTAACGAGTCAGCGGTTCTGACCCAGTTCTGATGCCAAGACCTAAAGGATACAGAGTTGACATGGAACCGGCGGCTGAGACGGGACGGCAGCCGGACCTGCAGAAACACTTGGAGTCAGGTTTGAACGTGGACTCGAAGGGCAGTTCTGACCGGGTCGGGTACCTGACAGAGGAATCCTGTAGGGATGGATGGACCGGGCCGGCAGAACCGGCTGGTGGGTGTTAACGGCGCAGTCCGGTTCCTTCAGCCTGGTGTCGAAGATCAGAGACGTCTGCCGGAGAAAAACTCGGATCAGGACACGTCAGAAACGAGTCCGCCAGGTAGCAGGTCCAAACCCGGAGAGTCACAGGTCAGATCTACAAGTTTACCATCAAATAATCAGCGAGGCTGAAAATACAAAGCAAGACTCGAGTCTCAGGCTACAAGTCCTGTCTTTAGGGGACCAGTGCAAGTCGAGTCCTGTATCTGAGTGAAGTCCGAGTCCCGGGTCCGGCCGGCTGACCTGTGAACTCTGGTGGTGAACGACGATCAGGTTGTCTACGATGTTCAGGGCGAACTTCCCGGTGGTGTTGAGCTTCAGGACGTGGCTCTTCTTACAGGCTCCCTCCCTGGAGCAGAGCAGAACCAGAGGAACGGGTCGGCGTCGGAACCGGGCCGGTCCTGGACCGGGTGTTCCGAACGCAGCGCCGACTCACCTGGGCAGGTGGTAGAGCACCACCTCGGCTCCGGGGCTGTTCACCGTCCGGGAGTGGTGCTTCAGGTACATGACGTACAGCTGGCCGTAGCTACACACACACACACGCGCACACACACACACACACACACACACACACACACACACACACAGAGCGCTCAGCTTCATCTGCAGTCATCATCATCATCATCAACCGCCCCAACGAACCGCCACCTACATGGTTGCCATGGCGATGTCCCTCTCCGACAGCGTCAGCTTGGCCGGTTTGGGGACGACCGGCAGCTCGATCTCGAACTTGGTCATCCTGGTCATGGTTCCGTTCTAGAGGACAGAGAAGAAGATGGTCAATATGTCAGATAAATAAATCACTACACCTAACATGGCCACCGAAAAATTCAAGATGGCCGCCATGGTAAATTCATTTTTGCACTAAAATCACAAATTAGATTAAATTATTTCATGTCAGATCATAGCCTACTTTGAATAACAGAAATCAAGTATATTTTCTTTCTTTCTTTTTTTTCTGTTGTACATGTTTCAAAATGGCCGCCGTGGTTGTCATGGAGAATATTTTTTACACCAACACCAGCAGTAGTTATAGGACACAGTTCATTAAAAAGTTAGATTCACCAACTACTAACTTGCTAAACAAGAATACTAGCTTTGACAATGCTAACAAACAAGTTAGCAGAAGCTAATTCTAACATCTTGACCTCTGATCTCCAGTCAACCATCTTCATCTCCTTTCAGCTGACAATAAAAAATTGTATAAGTTAACAAACATAAAAGTTTGCTCAACATCAAACTTCTAAAAGCCTAAAAATGGGTTTAAACTAGTGATAAACTGCTACAGACAAAAAGTTAGCGGAAGCTAACGCTAACCAATAAGACAACAGTCTTCCACACCTTCTTCCAGTTGGTGAGACTCAAACTGCTACTTATTACTTTATAGTTGCATGAAAATGTTGACCAAAGTCGAAAATGTGATGTGACAAAGTTTGTCCAAGTCATGAAAATGGGGAACGTTAAAAACAGCGGCCATCTTGAAAAAAATCTATCAACCTGAAATACAAGATGCTAATGGGAAACATGGAAATCATACAACCTGAGGGGTTAGCATGCTAATGTTATTAGCCTCTTAAAGGCCATTACAGTAAGGTTCTGCGCTACACCAGAACTTCCAGAAGCGGATCAGGAGAGACGGACCCGGAAGGCGAACGGCTGCAGAACGTTGCCCTGCACCGTGGTGGACAGCAGGATCACGGCCGTTTCCGGGCAGTACTGGTACCAGTTCACGTTGATGCTCTGACTCTTCAGCAGCTTCAAGCTGCGCTTGTCTGGGAACACCTGGACACACGGACACACAGGTGAGCTGCGGATCAGAACCGAGTCTCCGGGGAATGACCCGGACCGACCTGGTAGAACTCTATGCCCTGGTCCGTTATGAAGACAATCTCGTTCCAGCTGGTCCAGCAGAACCCCAGAACGCTGGCGTTCTTCGTCTGCAAGAGCAACAGAAGCAGTTAGCGGACAGAACTGCCTCCACTACATGACCTTTGACCTGCAGTCGGACTGACCTTACACTCCTGGGTGAACTCTGTGTGCGGATAGTCGGGGATGAAGTTGATGAAGTCCTGGAAACGCGGTCAGACGGTTAGGAACCAGAGCCAAACAGAACCCAGATAACTTCTACCTCCAAATACAGACGGTCCCTGAACTCACCACGGACTTGGAGGTCCGCTGGACCGCCAGGATCTTGTTCCCGATGGAGAACTTGATGCACTTCACCTCCCCTTTATCATCCATCCTGCAGAGGAAACCATCAGCCTGACCTTTGACCTTTTCATTCTGGACACTTCACAGCTTCATCACGCTTAGAACCTGATATGATCTGATGTACCTGAAGGCAACGCTGCTTTTGTCATCAGGCCCTTTCACCACCACACCTGTGGCTCCACCTGAACGCACCGCAAACACCTGCAGACAGAACGCAGGGCACAAAAGTCCCGCAACTTTTAAAATAGTTTTAAAAGAAAATACACCTGTTCTCCCTGCTGGTACCGATTCTGCTACAAACAGCTAATTCAAACACATCATTAGTTACCTGTGTAACCAGGTGTAAACCAAGTCTTGCTAACAGCTTGCTAACTGAGCAGAGGCTAACGGGTTAGCTCACCTGTTTGTTAGCTTCATCGAAGAAGACGTTGTTGACGCTTGACGCATGCTCAAACTGGACCGGGTTCTCGCTCAGCTCCAGGTAATGCTCCTCCGCCATCCCGACTCACCTGGCCTTCACTTTACCTGCAGTTTGAAGGCGGAAAACAGCGCGGAAGCAGCGGAGCATTAGCTTTAGCTGAAGGACAGGACTTCCGCTTCACTCCTTCAAAATAAGAGCATAACCAGGCTCAACTTCACGGGGAATTCTAGTTTCAGTTTTAAATTAATTATCGGTGTTTAATTAATTTAATTACTTGAATAAATTGTATATTTTATTTAATCTGCTTATTTTGATGTGGAATATTTTATCTAAATATGAGTTACAATAAAGATTATGATTGTTTTCTTCTCATTTTTCTGTCAGACCATCTTCCTGTGAATATTTTTCAGAAACTTGGTTTCTTCAGGTTTTTTCAGATAAAGATCATGATCTCCAGCGGGTTGAAGTTCAGTGATGCTGAATCACTGAACTTCAGCATCAGTGATTCTTGTAAGATCCCTCTTGTAATTTGAAAGTTTTATTTTGACAGAGCCAAACCGGAAGCATTCACTTGTCTAGTTATGTGAAACGTCATGTTTCACGTGCTTCATGTTTTTCAGCAGAAAAGCTGTGAATGGTTGTAGTGTGAATAAATAAGAACAGTAGATTCTCATGTTTTCTCATTTCTTTATTGTTTACCTGCTTCGTATGAGTTTGAATAAAAACATTTATGTTTTCTCACAGCAAACATTTCATTTTCCACATTCAGTCGATGAATCCTAATATTCCTCCTTCGTCCCACTTGGTTAAAATCAGAAACACGGAGCTACAGCAGGAAACCTGAGCTCAACACCTTTAAAAATCAAAACACACAGACACTGATTCATGACGAAAACACTCAGTTTATAGCTGCAGCTCTGTGGATTTAACTAGGACGTCTGATTGGCTTTCACCCATCAGGTCCGGAGTGAAAACCTTCATCTGCTTCTAGTCTTCATCACATCAAACAGCGATAAGCAGGAGGACATGACGCTCTCTGCCTCCTGCAGCCAGGAGGTGGCGCTCCGTCCCGCCTGGGAGGAGGCGGTGGGACCGGACGCCAGCGGTTCTGACATGGCGGATCAAAGCGAGTCGGGCCGTTAGAGGGAGTGGGGGGGGGGGACTAGTCATCAGAGTCGGGGTCTAAAGGAGGACCGCCATCCTCCAACGTCACCGGGAACGTCTTCTTCCCCCGCTTCTGGACGTGGTCCTCGTTCCGCTTCTCCATGGCAACAATCTGTGAGGACAGAGGGAGGTGAGGGGTCGCCGCACACGCTCAGAACGGACGGGTCGCCGCACACGCTCAGAACGGACGGGTCGCCGCACACGCTCAGAACGGACGGGTCGCCGCACACGCTCAGAACGGACGGGTCTGAAATGTTTTCTTATACTTTGACCTCTTTCAATCAACACCCATATCATGATGCTGAAGGTAAAATTAGCAGCTAACTGGAACCAGCAGTCTGTTAGCTGGCACCAGCATTATGCCTCCAGAACCGGCCCGGTCCGGTTGTTCCCGGCGTTCCGTTACCTCAGCCAGGAAGCGCGCGTCGTCGTCGGCGCTGACTGGGATGTTGAGTCCGGTGACGGCGTTGAAAAGGTCGTAGACACTCAGTGCCTCGCTCACTCCCCTCTTCTGGAAGAACTGGAGGACCAGAACCAGAACCGTCAACCACCACTACTCTGATGAAGCGGCCCGAACCTGAGTGGAGCAGCCGTTACCGTGGCAACGTTCCTGCAGTCCCTGAAGAGGAACTCCAGGCCGTGAGGATGGGTGGGCTCCACCGACTGGCTGACGTCTATCAGCCACACCTGGAGGAAGAGGAGCAGGAGGAGGATGAAGGTGAGGCTGAGGACCGGCGGACCTGAACAGAACCAGGAAAACGGGCCGTACCTTCCCCTGGTACCACAGCATGTTGTATTCACTGAGGTCGGCGTGAACCAGATTACAGTCCTGATAGAGGAGCTGCATCAGCTGAGGAGAGATCAGAGGAGATCTACTGAGGATCCAAACCCAGGGTCTGATCCAAACCCAGGGTCTGATCCAAACCCAGGGTCTGATCCACACCCTAATGAATTTAAGGCTCAACAGCTTCGTACCACTTACATAATGAAAATGGCTAACTAGCTATATGCTAGCTAGCCAGTTTGCTTGCTTAGCAAGGTGCTAGCAAGCAAACAAGCTAGCTGGCTATATGCTAGTTGCTAAAGCACCTTGAACTGCCTTGCTACTGAAATGTGCTACACAAATAAACTTGACCTGATGACTTCTTTGCTTGCTGGCTAGCACAAAGCTATCAGGCAAACTAGTGAGCTAGCAAGTATTAGCAGCTAGTTGCTAGCAGCGCTAACCATCTCCAGTCTCAGAATGCAGCGAGTGAACATTTCTGCACGACTCAAATTTTGCCTGATATAAAAAGTCCAGAAAAAAAAACCCCTCTGTAGACTGAGAGGAAACAGTTCAGCTAAAACAAAATGTAAGGCCTGTGATTAACGTCTTTAATGAATTTCAGACATTTTAAGGGCGGTGTCCTACCTGCAGCACCTGGCGGTACGCCTCCGCCGCCTCCTCGGCCCCCAGCGCCACGTCTTTGAGTTTGGGCGCCGGGACGTGCTCCTTCCCGATGAACGACATCACCAGGATGTGCTTCTTCAGCAGAACCACGTCCGGACAGGGAATCCCCGCCTTCTTCATCCTGAGGACAAGGTTGCCATGGTTTCAGTCCAGGGTTTCCTCTACATTAGCACTGCGCAACGCCACGACAAAATAAAACCCGCCACGCCTTCAGAACCATGTTTACGTTTTAATAAACAATGTAAATATGAATTTGAATAACCAAGGCCTCCTCCTTCCTGTCTGGGAAAATGTTGCTGCGCCGCTTTCAGGTAGAAGTAGAGGGAGAGAAAAGGCGAAAGAAGAATGAGATGAAAGTATTTCTAGTTCAATCCTGAGAAAACGACCCTAAAAATAACCAACGTTGGATCCGGAGGTGACGGCGTCCGTTTAAACACGGCGGCGGTTCTTTCTGCCGGTTAAACATGGCGGCGGTTCCGGTACCTGGCCAGGTTGTGCATCTCCTTCTCGGCCCAGAGCCGGATCACCTTCCTGGGGTTCAGTTTGCTGAAGCGCTCCTTGAAGCGGTAGTCGTCCTTGATGTAGCGGTCCCGGTTCTTGAACTCGTTCAGCGTCGTCTTGAAGACTTTCAGAACCACTTCCTCTGGGACCGGCTGCTCCTCCAGGCTGGGACACAGAACCAGACGGATTGGTCGGATTCAGACCCTTGTCCAAACAAAGTCCCGACACTATCCCAGAAACAACCCGATTCCTGACCCGTTCCCGTCTGAACAGATCAGAACTCAGTAAACTTCTGATTTGACGAGGAATCGAATCAGGAATCTGTCAGAACCCGACTGCCAGTCCAGTTGAGTTCTGAGCCAAACGGTTTGGGTTCTGGCCCGGTTCTGACCCGGATCCTGGCCTCACCTGCCTCCGTCGGCGTGGAACACCACCGACTCCTTGCCGGTGCTGATGCAGCCGTTGATGTTCTCCAGAACTCTGCTGTTCACCATCTTGTACATGAGCAGGCGGGTCCGCGGGTCCACGGCTTGCTCCTGTGGAGGGAAACGGGTCAGAACCGGAGCCAGAGCCGGGTCCGGAGCCCGGGACGGGTACGTACGGCGGTGGAGTGCTCCTTCTTCTCGTGCAGCCGGGCGCTGCGGCGCTGCTCGCTGTAGCAGTGCTGCTTCAGGGAGTTGAAGACCTGGTTGGACAGCTTCAGGTCCATCCCCAACCCGTCCCCCACGTGGACCTCTGGGGCGAACTGGGCCAGAGAGACAAACTGGTTACCATGACGACAACCAGAACCAGGCAGAACCGAGCAGATGGACTCACGTTGTCCATGCGGGCCGTGTTCTTCCGTCCGCAGGCGTCCTCGTCGTGTTTGGTGGTGATGTTCTTCCCCTTCCCACTGAAGCCTCTGCGGGGCGCCGCCTGGGGCTTCACTGGACCGCACACACACACACAGGTTAACCGCTGGTTCCGGACAGTACCCCTGACCCGTCCAGCAGTGAACCTCACCGGCCCGGTAGGGGTCATGTCTCGTGTCCTGCCAGTCCACCTCGTCCTCTGAGCTGTCGCTGTCCTCATAAGGATGGACTTTCCGGTAGTTCTCAAAGGAGATGGACACTGGAGACAGAACCAGAACCACATGGAACCGGGTCAGAACCTCTGCAGGACAGAGTACTGAGCAGTCTGGACCACGGGGTTTCCCCAGCCAGGCTGAACGTTGCTTTGTTTTAAATAGATTCAGTTATACAAGAGGAGTTCATTAGGGGACTGGGTCGGGAATCAGTTCTGATTGGGTCGGGAATCAGTTCAGATTGGGTCGGGAATCAGTTCAGATGTGGACGGACTGGAACTCTGCACCTCTGGAAGGAATCAGGGATAAATTCAGCCTAAAACATGAACCGGTTCTGGACCTGATGTCTCAGTGGTTGGTGGACTAAACAAGTTCTAAATATGCAGATTCAGCAGCTGGTCCAGAACCAGAGCCTGTGAAGCCGGTCCAGAACCAGAACCTGCTCTACCTTTGCTGTCTCCGTTGAGCTTCCTCTCCTCGCGGCGCAGCTGGTCATCGAACTCGCGGTCGAACTGCATCTGCAGCATCTGGGCCAGCATCAGGTCGCTGTCCGTGTCCGGACCTTCCTCCGGGTCGGCTGCCGGGCTGGGACCGAGCAGAACAAGGTTACAGAACCCAACAAGCGGGTCAGAACCGGGTGGTTTGTGTGAACCGGACTCACTGTGGGAGCGCTGGGAAGCCCTGGTCCTCCTCGTCCAGCTGCCGGGCCAGCTGCTCGCTCATCACCTCCGTCAGGGAGCAGGCCGGCGCCGCCGGGCCCACAGAACCCCACGGACTCTGGAAGAACAAAAACAGAAGCGGTTCTGTTGGGTTCTGACCGGGTCATGTGAGGAAACCAGAACTTTTCCTGTTTTTCTGTGAAACCAGAATAAATACAGGAAGTAATCATGTTTGGTTGTAATCTGATTACACCCAGGTGGAGGCTGTGGAGATCTCTGCTGTGATTGGCTCTACTCCTGATGAGGTCACCACCCAAAGGAGTCATGGAGGACAAGTTCAGACATGTTCAGAGCTCATTTAGGCCACGCCCACAGCTGATGACATCACACAAACACTGGTTCAAACGCATTTAAAGGTTTATTACAACAATTCCGTTAAATTCCATCTGCAATGTAATAAGATTAACATGTTAATTCTGATTTTATATTTCATGAAGTCTAGATGAAAAACGCTTTTATTTAATTCTGGCTTAATGCTCTTTTTATTAAAAAATGTTTCCATTGATTATGAAGTTTCAGAAGAAAATCCTTTTTTTTTTTATCAACCACAGAGCCTGGTATTATTCCTCTCAATGATAATTAACTGACGTCATGCATGACTGCATGCCTCATATGTCGACCAAAGTCTGGGATCATAAAAATAAACTGGAAATGATTTTCACTGCACTGTTAATATTTCAGGTTTCATCAGAAAAAAACTCAAAACTTCAACTGTTCATGATTCAGGGCAGAAAATCCCCTGCTGCCATTTTAACTAGTGAAAACTTTTTACTGTGAGAAACGTTAAACCTTCTGGATCAATTAAAACACTAAGAAGCTCGTTATTTAGACAAATTAAAACGGTGAATATGTATCAAAGGTCCTCTACGAGAACAAATTTTGTGATATCTAAAAAGGGTTTAAAATTAATTATCACGTTTTTACTTTAAACTGAATAAAAAATGCTTCTCCTGATTTGTTTTTCTGACCTTTATTGGTCGTCCTAATTAAGCCTCACATTATTTAGGTTAGTTTATGAATAAATTAGTCATTTTTATCCGTTCGGTTTGGTTCTCAGCACTGAGCTGCTGTTGTTGACTGATGGAAACACCCAGTTATTAAATGTTATGCCCTGTCCAGCAAACATGGCCGACATTAGAGAAACATCTAATCTAGAAAATAATTTCTCATTTTCACACGAATAAAGATGATTTATTTAGATTTTAAAATGAAACAAACTATGTCAAAAAGTCTCGGTTTCAGCTACCAGCTAAAAGACGGAGCTAAACTGTTTAGAATCAAATAAAACTAAAAACAGCCGCGATAAAATGTTAAAACCTGACCTGAGCAACATGTCTGCTCACCTTCTGCGTTTGTGCTGCGACTCCTGATTGGTCCATGCTTCAGATCTCGATCCGCTGATTGGTTCTTTTACGGGACGGGATGATGCCTAGCTCTGGAGCTAACTGCGATTGAACTTCGACAAAGAAACGCCGGAAAAGACACAAAAACTGACCGGAAACCGAAGTGACGCAAACAGAAAGTCGCAGTTTGAACTTCAGTGAATCTGAATAATGTGAAATGATTCAGTAGCAACAGGTTCTGGAATGTTTTACAGGCGATCTGAGGTGGAAATAAGAGAGAAGCCGCAGATAACAGGGTGAACCTTAGACAGGAGGAAGTACGTCACAGCTTAATCTACATACAACACGCCTTCAGAATAAAATACAGTTTGTCCAAGATGGCTTTCATTTTGGTAAAAACTATGGAAACTAACCGAAAAATGCTAGAAACAACTGCAACAATATATTTTTATTTTAATTTAAAAGAACCAGACTGATATTTTATGGTTGAGAATCATTTCAGTGAAAATCTGTTGAACTTCGATTTATATTCAAATTTGGATGGATTCAATGTTTTTAAAATCCAAATAAAGCCTAATTCGAATTTAGTTTAATTAAAAACAGCCCAAATTATTATTGTATTTAAATTTACCTTATTTAATCTAGTCAGTCCTATAAATAAAATCGAAATAAAATGGAAAAATATAAACATCAAAATATTATTTATTACCACACATGATCAAACTATAGAGTATAAATCAACATCTTCAATTGAAAGAATTTACATAATTTTACATATTATAATACTAAATATTAGCAGATAAAGGTTACTACGCAAAGCAAGCTAAGAAGTGAAAATATTAAATTTGTATCTTTTCACAAAAGAAAAAGAGAACATTTTGGATTCACTATAAACTCATATAACCCCACCATCACAGGCAAATGCAGGAAAATTGTAAATAAATAATAAATTATTATAATTTGACCGCCATCACAATGAAAAGATGCGCGTTCCCGCCGGCGCGCGCTCCAGTTTGTCCGGGGTGAGTTGTGAACGCGCATCATCAAAGCTGCCAGCTAAAGGCGCGCGTGCAGGTGGATAAAGACGACAGGAAACATCACGGAAACCCGGGAGGTTGGTTGTCAAAATAAAAGCAAAAAAAGAGACTTAAAAGGCAACTTAAGTCCTGAGAATCTGATAAAAACATCAACTATTTGATATTTTAAAAATTACGTAATCAGACAGACCAAAACATAAAGTTATGTGGATTTTAAGGACCAAAATGGGGAAAAAAATCATATAAATATGTGAATTACAAAATAATAAAATAAAATAAAAAATGCAAATGAATTTATGTGAATGTAAGAAACAGAAACTGCAGGTGTGTTTGGTAAATTTTTGTTCTCAATTCAGTGAAGTTTCTCACAGAGAGGATACAGAAATTTAACTCAAGTAAAAATAACAACAATTCATAGAAAAATCACTGAAGTACAAGAAAAACGTAGAGCGTAGTAAAAATACGGTTACTGAAGTAACTGTAACTAGTTACATATTAACTCTTGTAATATGTTTGTGTTCATCTGTTTTATTATATTTTGAATCCTGAAAATGTAACTGAACTTTTACAGCTTTTATTTTTTAAGTCCTAACCGGAAGCTGTCCTGGTTATTGAGGCTGTCTGGACGGAACCGAAGCATCCTGACGTCTTTTCTGAGCACAAAGTGAGATCGCGCCTCCTCCTCTTCCTCCTCCTCCTCCTCCTCCTCCTCTTCGAGCCACTCGGACTCACAAGGACGAGCTTCCTCTCGGACTCGTTCAGGATTTATTCATTTTTATTTCGGATCTAATTTCTCCTTTTTGCTTTATTTTTATTTAATGCGGGATAAATCTGTGCTATCCGCGGGATGCAGCCCTCCTCCTGCTGCTGCTCCTCTTCCTCCTCCTCCATCATCATCATCATCAGCAGCAGCAGCAGCATCAGCACCAGAGGGCCGATGGGCCGAGCAGGACGGCCGGGATTCAACCACCGAGCAGGTCTCTGTTCCTCCTCCTGCAGGAGGTTCATGGAGGAGCAGCAGGAGCTCCAGCTGCTCCTCCATGAACCTCCGTCCATGTTGATGGTTTTTGTCCCTCAGTGGGAACCGGGAACATCTGACCCGGTTCCTGATGGAGGCAGATGGGGATCAGCTGCGGAGGGTGGGGTCAGTGGGGGGTCATCTGTCTGGACTGACCCTGAATAAACGGATCACTGGAAATAAAAGCAGCACCTTTTCAGCCCAAATGTCTAATTATTTGAATTTGTTTTAGCTCTGAGTCCATTCTCATCTTCTGTTCATATCTGTTTGTGTTTTATTAGAAAACTAATTTTTTCCCACATTTATGGCTGTAATTTTAAGCGTGGGGACGTAAAGGAGCTGCCATGTCCAGAGCAGCCACCAGGGGGCAGACCTGGATGGAGTCACAGCAGAGTCACGTTAGCCGTGTTTCCATAGAAACTTTAATGAAATTCAAAATAATTTCACAAAATGTTTTTTAACTCTGGAGACCATTTTTGAAAAATTAGTAGCTAATATGGAGATGAAAGCAGATCTGTGAGTCTGTGCCTTACCAGAGGAACCAAACTCTCTACTTCCTGTTTACCATCAACAGGTCCAAACCAGCAGATGGAAACCTGCCTAACTCGCATTTTCAATTTTTCTTCTTTTTTTTGAAACATTTAAACATTTTCTCCACAGTTGGATGAAAACATGGCTGCTGCGGGTTTGGATCTGATGATCGGTCCTCTGCTTCAGTTATGGACATCAGAAAAACCAAAATAAAAGCAGAACTTCCTGTAGACTCACAGCCGGCTGTTTGTGTCCTGCAGGCTGCACCGAGGCTCCCTCCCTTTAACCTCCAGATGTTCCCAGATGTTTGCTGATCCGAGCGGACCGAACCTGGAGCGGCCATGATGGGAAGCAGCCGGAGGAGGAGGGCCTTTCAGGAAGCCATGGCATGTGAATCTACAGCATCGTCTGCAGACCCGGACCGTTCTGAGATTTAGATGATCCAACATGTCCGACGGGTTTTAACTACAAACTGACGTTTCCGAGCCGACAGCCGAGATGATTGTCGGTCCAAACATCCTGATTGTTTTCTTCTCCTTCTGATTGTCTGATTGTTTGAGATCAAGCAGCAGCAACGATTGTCTCTCATCTTCAGGCCTGAGTGGAAAATAAAAACTGTGACTGGATTAGATTTATTCTGGATTAAGATGATAAACCACGTGCCTCCCGGTCTGAGCTCGGACACCACGGAGAAGGCCCGGATGGAGCTGAACGAAAACCCGGACACTCTGCACCAGGACATCAAGCAGGTACCGCCGGACCGAACCGCTCAGAAAACGGTCCAGATGATGGAGAGAAACAAACACAGCATTTATTTAAAACAATTCAAATGACATCGGCTTATATTTAAACAAGATCAGGTTTGAGCAGGAAATCCTGTAACTATGGCGCTGATCGCGAATGACGTCACTGTTGCCCGGATGTTCGGACAAAGCTAGTCTGGAGAGCAAAACGTCTGGAGAGCAAAACGTCTGGAGAGCAAAACGTCTGGAGCTGCGTTTCAATATTTATAGATCCAGAAGCTCCGCGCAGAGAAACTGGATGATATTAGAAATGCAGAGAACAGAAACGGAGCAGAAAGAAGGCAAAGTTTCCTCAAAGGCAGCTAGTTTGGTGGCTAACGCCGCTAGCACTAAGGCTAAGCTATCCGGAGCTACCTGGTCAGGTTCCCGCCGGTAAAATATTGATTCATTAATGGTTTGACCTTCATTTTCTGATTAAATATCAATTCAGAAAATTCAGAATCGATCAGATTTCAGTCACTATCAGCTCGGTGTCATTAAACATTTCTGCATCTTAAGTTTATTTGAAACAACTATTAGTGTGAATTAAATTATATTAATAACCCAAATCAGCCGATTACAAACCAAAACGCAGCTAACCGGGATTTTCTGTCCGGAACTAAAATGGCGGCGCCTTTTGTAGCATTTTGACGTCATTGCTATCAGAGCTATTAGGTTAGCTTAGCTGCCTGTTTTTTTCCTAAATAAAGCATATAAAAATTATAATATTAATATTTTTTTATATATCTTTGAGCATTTTCAATTGATTCAGGATTCCCAGGAGAAATGGAAATTGAGATTCTCTATAATATCGATTTCTTCTTACCAAGGAGAACTCAGTAGAGGAACCGGACTGGGAACTCTGGAGCACCACTGGTTTTACTGGAGAGAAGGACGTCCTGTCTGTCACCCTAAAAACCCAGAATATAAACCGAATCCAGGAAATCTCAGACCAGAAAGCAGAAACATTTTGTTTCCCAAATCGTTTCGTCTCTTTAAGAGGAAAAAGTTCCTCAGGGTTTCTGGCCCGTTGAATGAAGTTCCTCTGTGGTCGGTTCTGTTTCCGTAGGTACGGGACATGATCGTGACGCGGCCGGACATCGGCTTCCTGCGAACAGACGACGAGTTCATCCTGCGCTTCCTCAGAGCCAGGAAGTTCGACCATGTGGAGACGTTCCGCCTGCTGGCCCAGTACTTCCAGTTCCGCCAGCAGAACCTGGACATGTTCCAGAGCTTCAAGGTCTGGGCTTTTATTCTGAAGGGACCATTTCAGGAGCGTTTCCACTCCAGAACAGATAAAACAATAAAACCTGCAGGACTGGAATTATTTCAACATTCCTGAAAACATTTTCTGCTGTTTTAACATTTAATCATTTTAAAATTCAACCCTGATCAACTGAATTTGGGCTTTTTTGGTCAAAAAATAAAAATTTAATGTGAAAGTAAAAACTGATTTCTGCCAAATAATGACAATAAAATAAGTGATTGTATAAATTCACCCCTTCATCGGTTCTTTGGCCTGATGATTCCAAAATGGCGTCTTCTGGTTTGACAAGACGCCCGGTTTATTTTTCAGAAGAACGAGCCGAAGCTACACAGAAATGGACTTTATTTTGTAGGAATCAGTTTTCACTTTCACATTAATGTTGTTTTGCATCAAAAAGGTAAAATGCTGTTGATCCATTTCGATCTGTAGAACTTCTTCAGCTTCATAGAACAAAACCTTCAGGCAGTGGAGGGTGTCGATAACTGATTGATTGATTGATTGATTGAGTATTTGTGCAGCCGTTGGTCTGTAGTTTGACTCCGCCGTGTCTCCATCAGGTGGACGACCCCAGCATCAAGCGGGCCCTGATGGACGGGTTCCCCGGCGTGTTGGAGGCTCCGGACCAACATGGCAGGAAGATCCTCATCCTGTTCGCTTCCAACTGGGACCAGAGCCGGTAAACACACAGAAACATCCGAGATGGACGGAGAAACTGGTGAAATCCAGAAGGTTCTGAGTATCTCACCGGGTCAGAACCATCTTTACACTCGAACCTGAACGTTCTGGAGGAAAATCTGGAAAAATCCTCAAAATTAAACTGTAACCTGAATCGTTCAGACGGATTTTCAGAGATTATTTCCAATAAAAGCTGTTTGAGGAATAACTGATGAAACCACCGTCAATCTGCCTGTCCAGAACCAGAACCAGTGCGTTCTGAACGTCTCAGCAGTGGTGGCCATTGCTAATTTAAAAGCTAGCTGCGCTAACAATAAATATTAATTCTGCTAACACTAAATCGCTAAAATAACGTGATATTTACTGTTAGCTAATGCTAAGTTGCTATGCCAACGTAGTAATTAGTAGAAGCTAAATTTCAGCCATATTGACTCCAACCATGTGTTACATCGCCCTCTACAGGCCACAATTGATCTACAGTCAAAAACCAAAACTTAAAAACTTCATGAATTTTATTCAACTACAAAACAACCAGATAAATTAGAGCTTTATCATTTATCAGGAAAATTAATGTAGGGGAAGCTAAATGTGCTGAACAGTTAGTGAGAGCGCTAAGCTAAGCTCTTTCAGAACAAACCTTCAGAAATCCTGACAGCTGTGGATCAGAACCAGGTTCAGGCCCAGTGAGAGCGGCGCCGGTCTCTGGACAGAACCATCCGTCTTCTGCTGCCTGAAGCTTAATGACCGTAAGACAGGAAGCGGCTCGGCTCGCTCCACAGCTGTAGCTAACGCTCAGGGAGCGTTTACTGATCGATCGATCGGCTGATCGGCCCCTCCTCCCTGCAGGAACTCCTTCATCGACATCCTGCGGGCCATCCTGCTCTCCCTGGAGGTTCTGATAGAAAACCCGGAGCTGCAGATCAACGGCTTCACGCTCATCATCGACTGGAGCAACTTCTCCTTCAAGCAGGCGTCCAAACTGACGCCCAACATCCTGAAGCTGGCCATCGAGGGCCTGCAGGTAACCGGGTTCTGGTCCGACCGTGTTCTGATCCGACCGGTTCTGATCCAACCGGGTCCCCTCCCTGAACTCTTCCGGTGTGTCTCCTCAGGACAGCTTCCCGGCCCGGTTCGGAGGGATCCACTTCGTGAACCAGCCCTGGTACATCCACGCCATGTACACCATCATCAAGCCCTTCCTCAAGGACAAGACCCGGAAAAGGGTGAAGGCCCATCCTCCTCTTCCTCATCGTTTAAAGGGGCGGTATCATGTGTTAACTATGTTACCTTCAGTTGATGAAATGGGGCCTCCGTCTCTTTAAGAGGCTCCAGCTCTTTCTGAAGCTCCGCCTACAGGAAGTCATCCCAACATGGCTCCTCTATTAACCCTATAAACGTTTCACCAGCTGAGCAGCAGCTCCTATAACGAGCTCAGCAGCTCCACCAGCTGTTTGCTAATTGCTGCTGGCTAGTCTTAAGGAGCTGAGTGGAAAAACGGTGAGCAAGCGTTTAGGCACCCCTAATGGTTGCCATGGAGATTAAAGGATTTCTAAAACATGCATGAAAGAATAAAAGCAACAGTCCAGGAAAGTTTTGAAGAGGGAAAAACATTATAACTCGATTTTAAATGGTACCGCCCCTTTAAGAAACTGTCTCCTGTTCTCTGTCGTCTTTTATCCGTTTTCATCCCTCTATTCCAGACTCGTTCTCATTCAGACTCTTTTCTCTCCTACCTCAGATCTTCCTCCATGGGAACAACCTGAACTCTCTCCACCAGCTCATCCAGCCTGAGTGTTTGCCGTCCGAGTTCGGCGGGACGCTGCCGCCGTACGATATGGGGATGTGGGCGCGGACGCTGCTGGGACCCGACTACAACGACGAGACCGAGTACACGCTGACGTACGACGCGCTGCACGTCAGGGAGAGCTGCGGCGGCGGCGGCGGCGGAGAAAAGGACATGATGAAGAGGTGAGGAGCTGCTGCTGCGTCCGCCTTAAAGGGACAGGACACGCCTTAGTTTATTATTATTATTATTATTATTATTATTATTATTATACATTTATTTACACTGTAGTGACTAGTTCATACTCCACTGCTTCACAGTGTAAAATGTGTTATAGTTTTTACTCCGGCCTCCAGAGGGCGCTGTACTTATGGCAACCTAAAGAGGGCAGTGATGTCACACATTCCTGGACATTCTATTGGTTGGAGCTGTTGTTGCTAGGCAGATTTACAGACCTGCTTGTCAGGGGGGACGGGTTGAGTCCTTTAAAGGAATCAGAACATTTGTCTGATTGGACCAGAACAACGGCGCTACAGGAAGAGAAACATGTCGAATAATTCATGTCATTATGTTTTTAAACTGATCAAAAGTTAGCTGCACTAGCAATAAACATTAGCGCTAAGGATAAAAGCTAAAGCAACATGGTATTTAGCAGAGGCTAATGCTAACACGCTAACTTAAACATATGTTTAAGTCACCAATAGTCAATAATGCAACATGGATAACACACAGTATATCGCCCCCTACTGGGTCACATTGGTTATTGGACATTTGTTAGCATGTTTAGTCATTAAATGATTGTTTGGAACAAAACGTTTCTGTTTGAAAGTTGTTGCCTAATTGATCACAGCAGGTGGTGCTAAACGTTTCCAGATTTAGCTAAAACGCTAAAAATTAGCGTTTTAACTATTAATTAATTAACTATTAACTATTAATTAAGTTACAGTCGAACTTTTAACCTGAAAGGATTTAAATGAAGGGATTGTTCAGGTTAATAAAACTGTCATGTCCTGTTAGTCATTTCTGTCGTTGTTGCTGCAAATTTTATGAAACTGATTAATTAAAACCAACGGGTCCGAGAACATGAGCCTGAGGTCCAAAAGATAATAGAAACAGCTCTGATGGTCAGGGATAACGCCATGCCTCACCTGTCCTGTCTCACCCTGTCCTGTCTCACCCGTCCTGTCTCACCCGTCCTGTCTCACCCGTCCTGTCTCACCTGTCCTGTCTCACCCTGTCCTGTCTCACCTGTCCTGTCTCACCTGTCCTGTTTCAGGTCTCAGTCGACGGTGGAAGCCGCGGCGCTGCGGCAGATGGACAGAGAGACGAGCACGCCGCTGCTGGCTCTGGACTGACCTGGAGCTCTGATTTAAACCGGTTTAAATCCAGAGGTCTGGATTTGGGTCGGTTCGCTGCCTGAACTTCTTCAGCACCAGAACTCCCATTAACCTGGAGCCTCCACCAACTGGTCTGAACTCTTCAGTGTTTCTGTTGGGAATGTGGAACCTCAGGATGAGATCAGAGTTTAATTATCCGCAGGTTTCGCTCATCTGAACTCCACCGTTATCTATCCGTCCTCCCAGCGGCGCCAAACCCAGCGGCGCCAAACCCAGCCCATCTGAGCCGTCAAACTCCTCCCAGATGATCCAGTTTCCCGCCACCAGCATCTGTCCAGCAGCACTGACCGACTGCTGCCGGACTTAATCACGTCTCAGTCTGGAAACAGTTCAAACGCAAAAACATGCAGCACAAAGTTTAATTCACATAACGGGGCGGCTAACGAAACAAAACCAGTTCAGGATAATTGGAGGCTCCGCCCACACATGAATGATGCCCCGCCCACACTGGTATCAGGCCACACCCACTGCGTGTTTCACCCACAATTTCAACATTTCCCCACTTCCACTTGAAAACAGTTTTAAGGAACAGTAAATGCTTTTTAAATCTGGTTCCAGAGTGAAAGCTACAGAAAAAGCTACTTTTGTGAAAATGCTAACATATTAGCATTAACATGGGTAGAAACATGACAACAACAATGGCGGATTACATGTTTGTGGTTGGAAAAAGTTCTGGAAAAGTTTTTCATTGTGCTTTGTTGTTTTCTTGCTTTTACCGCTCATGTAGAAGCTTTATGTGTTCTCCATGTTTAGCGCTGCCTACAGGTCTGGTGGAGTAAAGACTAGCGGTTTTTTCCATTGTTTGTGTCTCAGTGTGGATGGAAGTGGTTTTGAAACCAACAACCTGATTTAAAAGAAGGAAACGTTCCTGGGTGGGCGGGGCCAAGCGCTGAGCGCTGTGGCAGGATCCCCGGATGACCGGACAGTAAGCTGGCTGAGGTGAACACTGAGCCCTGTGGTACACCACAAGAGTACAAACCGCATTTTCTAAAACTTTCAAGCTTTCAAATGCTGTGAAAAAGTGTTAAAGTATGAAACGTTATTTTTTAGCTCATATTTATTTTTTAAAGTGTAAATTCATGTCTTGAGAATCAGATAAATTTAAGGTTTTATCATTCTGCGGTTGCTACGTCATGTTTGTTTACAGAGTTCTCTGCTGCCACCAAGTGGCCACTGACTGAACAGCAGGCTTAAACATGGCGCCTCTTTGAATCTTCACGTTTTGGTTTTTACCGCTGTTGCATCAAACATGCCACGTTCCACTTGAAGCGAGCGTCACTATGGCAACACCGACACTGTAAAAGAATGATGTGCATGAAACTTTTATAAACGTCCGTGTTTCAGTCAGAGGGCGCCGAACAGCCACGTCACTCAGAAAACAACGGTTTTCATTTAAAGATTGTATGTTATGTTGTATTACCGCACTGAATATAGAAGATGTTATTTTCACGCAGCAGAAACGACGCCGACGACTGAACATGGCGGAGTGACGTCAACAGGAAGTGGGAGGGTCGGTCTTCCTGTTTGCGGTGCTACTAAATGAGCGTCAGGGCTACAGTCTACCTTCATGTAATGTATTTACTTTCAATGAATGTACAGAAGTAAAGATTTACACCAAGCTGCTTGTTCTCAGGCTTTTATTCTGAAAACTGATTATTGAAGATTCACTAAAGTGTTTCCTTCTCAACACTTTCAGAGAAACCAAAAATAATCTGAAACTGGAGAAAAATGGAAAATGTTATGTTGAATGTAGCCGTTTCCATCAACCGTTTTAAAGGTGATGCTTCAAAATCTGATGGAAACTCGACTGATGAGCTGCGCAGTGAGGCGGCGGAGAGGTCAAAGGTGGTGGAGCTGAAATGGATCACTGGTCTGAGAAGAAGAGAGTCTGGAGGAGAGTAGATAAAATTATTGCCTTTAAGGAAATCTGAGGAAACTTGAGAAGCAAAAGGAGAATAAATTATTTTTACTGCCTTCCAGTAAAACATCAGAACCAGACGCTAAATTTTCCCTTTTTTCATTTTTTATTATTTTATATAAATATTAATCATCTTTTAACATCTTGTATTACAAAGTAAATGTGCAAAAAAAATTCAAAACCAAACAAAGCTGATCAAGAGCAGAGAGGCAGAGCATGATGCAGGCTTTTATTGTGAAGGTCCAGAGCTTCCTGCAGCTGTAGTGTTTCAATAATTCACAGACAGGGATGAAGAGTAGGAGGTGGTTCTGGTTCATTATTAAAGGAAGTGAATGGATCCATGATCACCACGGAACACCAGAACCCGGTCCGATCAGAACCGGGCTCAGAAAGTACCGCGCCGTCCGGCTTAACGTCCAGTCAGTAGTTTAAAACATTCATCAGTCTGAGTCCATCAGTCAGGTCTCTGCTTCCACGACTCAAACCGTGGGGTCCACAGAACCGGGTCAGAACCGGTCCTAAATGGGGCTGAGCGTCTGGCGCTGGTACTGGCTCAGCTCCGGGTGCCACACGTCCACGATGAAGATCAGGCGGTAGCTGTCGGCCTCCTGCCACACCTCGTGCTCAAAGGAGTCGTCGAAGATCAGGACCTTCCCCTCCTCCCACTCCCTGCCAACAGGAAGTGGACGGTGATGTCACAGGAAGTGGTTTAAACTTTGCTCAGCGGTTCCAGCAGCAGAGGCTCACCTGGTCTGGTCTGTGCAGCGGATCCTGCAGCCCGGCGCCGGGATGACGAGGCCCAGGTGCATCCGTAGCCTGCAGTTGGTGGGTCCGGTGTGAGGCCAGACGTGAGTCCCAGGCTGCATCACCGAGAACTTTATCTAGGCCGGCGGCGACAGGAAGTCAGGAGGGACAAAACACGGACAGGAAGTCAGGGACGAAACACGGACAGGAAGTCAGGGACAAAACATGGACAGGAAGTCAGGAGGGACAAAACACGGACAGGAAGTCAGGGACAAAACACGGACAGGAAGTCAGGGACAAAACACGGACAGGAAGTCAGGGACGAAACACGGACAGGAAGTCAGGGACAAAACATGGACAGGAAGTCAGGAGGGACAAAACATGGACAGGAAGTCAGGGACAAAACATGGACAGGAAGTCAGGGACGAAACACGGACAGGAAGTCAGGGACGAAACACGGACAGGAAGTCAGGAGGGACAAAACACGGACAGGAAGTCAGGGACAAAACACGGACAGGAAGTCAGGAAAAGGTAAAGAAAACTGTTTTAACTCTGAGATTATTAGCAGCAAAGCTATAAGACACCAAACAGGACCATTGGTTGGAGGGAACAGAGGGGAGGTTCTGGTTCTGGTTCTGGTCGGGTACCTGTCCTCTCTTGCAGCCTGTCGCTTCAGGGAACCGCTCCATCAGGGCGCAGGTCTTCGGGACGCCCTGGCAGGCGTTTCCAACCCGTTTCCCTGGAGACACGGATCAACATCAGTTAGCCGAGGTCCGACCGGCGGTTCTAGGTCGGTTCTGGTTACCGGGTCAGCACCTTGCTGCCACAGCGTGTACTGGCCCCACTCTCCTTTCTCCCTCAGGTTCTCCTCCTCAGGAAGGAAGCGGCCCCGGCTGCGGTCCATCACCGCCAGCGCTTCGTCCCGGATCGTCTTCCAGTTCCGCTCCAGCATCTGGACAGACCGGGGTCCCGATCAGAACCGGCCCTGAGCGGAGCAGAACCGGCCCTGAGCGGTCCAGGACGTGTCGTCACGGCGACGTACCCGGACCAGGTCGGCGTATCCCGTCTCCTGCGGCGTCCACCAGGGCTGAGCCTTCAGTCCCTCCACGTTGTAGAGCGAGCGCTGCCACACGGAGGCGAAGTGCCCTCGCTGGTGACCCCGCTCGTACCACAGGTAGGCCTGCAGACAGACCGGGTCGTTCAGTCAGAACCAGCACATCCAGAACCAACAGAGGGCGGGACCAGAGGAACCAATCCTGACTCCTGATTGGACCAAACCAGCCCGACTGCTTTCAGGTCAACCAAACTTTAAACTTTTCATTCGGTTCTGACCCAGTTCACGTGTTCATGTCCCTTTAACCCTATCCATGGATGAATGAATGAATGAATGAATGAATGAATGAATGAATGAATGAATGAATGAGAAAGCGCCACCTTGTGGCCCGCTCACAGAACTTTATACATCCAATCTTTACAATCCAGAGAAAAAAAAATGATCCAAAAAACACAAGATATTAAATACAATCCAGATATAAAATAATAAAGAATCAAAATAAAATTAAATAATATTTTAATAAAATCCAAATAGATTCCAGTGCAAACTAATAATCCCAATAACATCCAACAAATTGTAAATGAAATTAAATAAATTCCAAATAGATTCTAAATAATATATTTTTGGGGATTTTAGATCATCTTTGAAACTCCCTTAAATATCAATAAAAACTTTTCTAAAACACATCAAACATTAATAAACATAAATAATGACGTTTATTTCAGTAGGAAGGAAAACCTGAGAAAATAACGAGTGAAAATGTGCAGATTGTTATGGAGGAAACGCCGCCATCTGGTGGACAAACATGGAAATGACATCATTTAAAGAAACGCAGCAGAAATGTTTAAAGTTTAAAGAAATGTGACTTTTTTTTTTTTTTACACTTTAGGCTAATTTAATAAAATTTATGTAAAATAAGTGAAAACATGAGTAACACTCATTCAGTATAGGAGAAAATGTTCCTCGGTTCTGAAAATGCGGATCTGTTGATGAAGCAGTTTTAACTAATAACTGATGGGTTTAATATTTCCTGATTAATAACTGATATTGATCTGATTTTCCAGTCACTCACGCTGTCGTCTCCGACTCGCTGCAGAGCGTCTCCCAGGTGGAAGTAAAACCTGCCGTCATCGGTTCCCGGCTCGCCGGACTCCAAGCCTTCCTGCAGAAACGGGGTGGGGAGGGGCGATGATCATTCCTCATCAATAATCAATAATCAATAATCAGTAATGCAGTGAGGCTGGACTAAAGCTGCCTGACCCACCCTGAGGTATGGGATGCTCTCTGCGATCTTGTTTTCCGCCTTCAGGATGAAGCCGTAGTGAACCTTGGCAAACCCGTTGCTAGGGGCAACGGCGAGGACCTGGTGGGCGGGGCAAACGACACGCAGCCAATCAGCGGGGAGCTTAAAACCCGAAACACGAACGTCTGAGCGAACCGACGCACCTCTTCGTAAACCTTCTTAGCTCCCTTGTTGTCGCCTAGCAACAGGTGGGCGACGCCCAGGTCGTTCCTCAGGCCGACGTCGTCGGGGAAAACGTCGACGAGTTTCTGCAGCGTCGCCAGCGACCCCCGCATCCGACCTGGGAGCAACGCAACATTAACTTTGACCCCAGGGTCAGACCTGCACATGCAGATCAAAGTGGATTGAAATTCATTTTGTCTCGGAGACAAGAAGAGATTCTACTTCCTGTTCCTGGTGACAAGAAGAGATTCTACTTCCTGTTCCTGGTGACAAGAAGAGATTCTACTTCCTGTTCCTGGTGACAAGAAGAGATTCTACTTCCTGTTCCTGGTGACAAGAAGAGATTCTACTTCCTGTTCCTGGTGACAAGAAGAGATTCTACTTCCTGTTCCTGGTGACAAGAAGAGATTCCACTTCCTGTTCCTGATTTTAACATTTGAACAAAACAAAACCATATAAAATTCCAAACTACAAAAACAAATCCCCCAAAATAAAAAATACAAATAAAATTGAAAAATATCCTAATAAAATGTAAAAATCCAGCCCAGATTGGATTGGATCCGGGTCTGACCCGGTCCCGGTGCGACCCGGTTGTGTCGGTGTTGTTACCCAGGAACTGCTGCCTCTCGGCCCGTCTCTTCAGCGCCGCCCTCAGCAGGTCAGAGGTCACGTCGGGCAGCTCTGCGGCCTCTCCGTACGTGCTGATGGCGCTCTGCAGCAGGTCGTTGCTGCGCAGCTTCTCCGCCAGGTCGTCCTGCACCTGCCGGGACGACACCGTGTTACGGACCAGAACCGGACCCGGCGCTGCACCGCCCCTCCTGGACCCTACCTGGGCCTTCCCGTAGCGAGCGCGCGGGCTCAGAGGATGCTGCTGGACCAGAGAATCAAACGCCTTCAGGGCCAGGTCCAGGTTCCCCTGAGGAAGAGGAGGAGGAGGAAGGTCAGCTGAGCGTGGGTCAGCCAGAGGAAGAGGAAGGTCAGCCAGAGGAAGAGGAAATGTCTCCCGGTCGTTTCCTCTACCTTCTTCCTCAGCCTCTCCGCCGCATCGATCTCTGATTTGATGCTTTTATCGACCTTGTTCAGCAGTTTGGGTTTCTTCTTCTTCACTGGAGGACCAACAGAACAATAGAGGAGATGCAATAAAACCACAGAAGAAGATTAATGTTTTTATTTTTACCTTTTTCCTTCTGCTCCTCGGCCGCTTTCTCTGCTGCTCCTGACCCACAGAACCAAACCAGAGGTCAAAGGTCAAACAAACAAACTGGACTTCATTCTAACAGTAGAGCTGGTCATGGTCGGCTGGGTGGCTCCGTGCAAAAGTCTTAAACCAGCAGCGAGTTCTCACCGTCAGCTGCCTGCCTGCTCTCTGTAGGCCGGGTCGACCCAGTTTGGGGTTCTGGTTCTGCTTTAGGAGGCTTCTCTGCTTCTGTAAATCAGAAACTTGTCACTGACTGAACTGAAACAACAAACAGATTATTTTATTCTTAATGTCGATTTTTTCCCACCTGCTTCCTGGGAGAGTTTGGAGCTGGTCTGGTACCGACCCGATTCCCCTGCAGAACAGCAGGACCCATTATTACAGCTTCACGTATGGAAATGTGAAAATAAATAAACGAGCAAATTAAACAAATATTTAAAGTAAAATAGAAATTAAAAATACAATAAATAAAAATTACAAATGAAATTAAAACAAATTAATTTAAATAGATTGGAGCTAAAAATATGTAAAGTAAAAATATTTCACCTCTTCATTTCTATGAAAAAGTAAAAATTTATTTTATAATTATTAAATAAAATTGTTGAATTTCTTAAATAATTGTATTATGTAATATAAATTAAATAAAAGTGCATCCAGGTGTTTGTGACTTCAGGTTCAGCTGATTTAGTTTCTCATCGTTTATGAGACGGTTGACCACTAGGGGGCGGCAAACACACATCAGTTTAACTGCGACCAGAACCAGAACCGGGTCGGACCCACCTTCAGTCTCCTCCGGCTGGTTCTCCTCCACCAGAACTGGACCAGGAAACATAGAAGGTCAGAATCAGAACTACTGAATGATCAGCAGCAGGTGGGGGAGGGGCTCACCTCCTGTGGTGTCGATGGATCCGGGCTCCTCCTCTGGAACAAACACAGACTGATTAGAACCTGACAGGACCGGGTCTGGCTCTGGCTCTGGTTCTGGTACTGACCGTAGCGCTGTCCGGGTTCTGTCGGGTCGTCTGCAGAACAAACAGCAGGTTCATAAAGATCCACAGACTCTGCAGAGTCTGTGGATCAGATCACTCACCTGGAACAAAATGGCTGTCGTCCAGCGGCGGCAGAGGGACGGCAGCTGCAGAGGAAACAACAACGGTCAGACTGCGGATCGAACCGGATCTCTGGCCCGGCCCGGTTCTGGAAGAGGTTCGATACATGCAGCTGAGCCGGTAATGGGCCGGCTGATTCAGAGACAGACTGGATCACAGGCGGGAGGAGAAGAAGAAAGGAGGAAGTGTGTCCTAAAGACGGCTAATATGAAGCTAAGCAGTGCTAACGAATTAGCCAGAGAGGCTAACGGTGGAAAAAAGCTGCTTCAAAACAACATGGAAACGTTTTGATCTGCAGCGCAGAGCGGATCAATGGAGGATCTTACATGCAGTGGTAGCCATGCTGCCGCTAATGAGCTAATGCTCTACTAGCAGTGCTAATGTTTTATTTACTACTGTAGCTCTTTTATTTTGAAGGCAATTAGTGGTCTTAACTTCCCCTAAATTACCTTTACTAAACTGTTAGCATCCTCACAACACATGGTGGGTCTGAACATGATTAAATTTAGAACTTTAGCATTAGCTTCAGCTAAACACCATGCATGTTATTAGCATTCAGTTTCTGCTAATACAATGTAGCTATAGGGCATTAGCATTAGCTTCAGCTAAACACCATGCATGTCTAACCTATTAGCATTCGTTTCTGCTAATACAATGTAGCTATAGGGCATTAGCATTAGCTTCAGCTACATACCATGTGTATTGAGCGCTGTAGCATTAGGTTTTACTAAATACCATGTGTGCATAGAGCTTTGCCACAGTGGAGCTAATGTTCATGCTGCTAACTGTTAGCAGAGCCCAGCACTGCTGTGGTGCATCACCACTAAAAGCACCAGTATGATCTGGTAAATGTTAGCAGTAGAACCTGGTTCTGTTTAGCATTCTTTCCACCGGTTCTGAGTCACAGCTGGACCAGCGCCAGGCGCTAACTGAGTTAGTCATCCCTCACATGCAGCAGCCGCTCAGCGGAACCAACCTTGGATTTCAGACTCCACATCCTGAGATCCAGGGACTGCAGCAGACACACAGCGTTACCGTCGTCATGCCAACAGGTGAGTCATAAACATGAGACATTTCAGCTAAATAATCCTGATTGTTGGGCAGATTTCAGGTTTGATCCTCTGACCCTGCTGCTGCAGAGAGAGGACAGGTGTCCATGTCCCACCTGATGTCTCCTCGGCTCCAGGACCGTCCTCCTCCGGTTCTGGAGCTCTCTGGGTCGGCGTTTCCACCTCAGGCTTACTGGTCTTTTCTAACAACAAAAACACATCAGCAGCTTGTTTATTCTGCGATCAGAGTCACTTAAATCCTCTTTGGTTCTGATTCTGACGCTCAGGTTGAACTCCCATCTGATTGGCTGACCAGTCCAGAGCAGAGGTGTACCTAATAAAGTGGCCACTAACATCCTGCTAAATGATCCCATCAGACCTCACCTGTTCTCTCCTCAGGTGATCCCCCCCCCTTCAGCGCCGGCGCTGCTCACAGCCCTGCTGGCAACCCAAAGACAGGGAGAAACGTTTAAATCGGACCGAATGACCCAGGCAGCTGGTACCGCTTCAGAACCACCCAGGCAGCTGGTTCTCCATCAGAACCATCCAGGCAGCTGGTTCTTCTTCAGAACCACCCAGGCAGCTGGTTCTCCATCAGAACCATCCAGGCAGCTGGTACCCCTTCAGAATCCAACCCCAGAGCAGAACCTTAAAGATCATTTGATGCAGCCGGCGGCCATCAGACCCATTAAAACCCACTGAGGTTTGGGTGTGAATACTTGTGAGACCTGTGAGCAGCGCCCCCTTCAGGTTGGTTATCGAACAATGGGAATCGATAAATTCTGCAATTTGATCTTTATTACAAGAAAAAAAACCTCTTTCTTGGTGTTATTTTTATAACTGTTAGCAGCTGATTAGAAAAGCTCAAATAATACCTGACCTTTGACCCCAAATCTCTGTTGGCGAAATGGAAGAAGTTAAAACCATCTCCTCCAGCCATCATATCCCCTACTCCAACATCGTTCTAACCCTACTGCCAGACAGAGGCTTAAAGAGGAGCGGCCAAAACAAAGGAGCTGGATTAGCAGATGTGATGATGTCATCCAGGATGTGTGGAGTGTTGTCTCTGATGCCTGGATATTAAGCGTTTAGCATGTCGGGGAGTCTCCATTCAGAGGGAAATTCAGATTAGGTGCAAGACTGACTGCTACTGGAGATCCTTCCAGCCCACAGCAACGTTTCCTTTTGGGAAAAGTGTTGTAGAATTTAAATAAATGGGAAAAGGAGCTTCAACTGAAGCCAAAACATTTTCTCTGTTTTATTAAAGTACAGACATGAAATACATGAAAGCAGAAGAGAAACCTGCAGAGTGTCTGACTGATGTGGTTTACAGGCAGCCGTCACCAGGAGGAACCCAGAGGATCATGAACTGAACTCCAAACATTTCACTACAAACTCAAAACATCCAAGAATAAAATGAATGAAATAAAACAGAAATGAACTTAAACCAAAGCAATCCTAACAAACAACCACACAGAAACATGAGGTCATATCTTTATATTAAATGTATTATAATAAAGTTTCTACCTGTGGTATGTTCTAGTTTCAGTACGTCTACATACAGAGTTAAGATGCTTTTTATTGATTGTTTAAAGACATGAAACTGACAAAAGTTGCCATAATTACAAGTTGAATGTTTGTGAACCAGCAGAAAGGAGCTGGAGCTCCTGATGCAGAGCAGAGTCTGTTTTTATAGCGCCCCCTGCTGGTCCCCCGTGTAAACACAATCATTTACACAACAGCAATATTCAAACGCAGCTGGTGTCTCTGCACTCGGCCCTCATGCCTGTTTTATACAGAGGTGGACAAACTTCTGCTAATAGAGGAGCTAATCTTTAGCTTAGCACTTTAGCTAACTTTGAAAACATTAATTTACTTGGTGTTTTGTAAACTCAGTTGAATAAAGTTCAACATCTGTGTTGAAGTTCTTGTTATTGACAGTTGAGCAATTTTAGCATTAGCTTCCGCTACATACTGTGTTAGTGTAGTGCCTTAGCGCTCCACTACTGCTTTAGGGTTAGCACAGCTAACTTTTCAGTTAGCAGTTCCTACCACTGGTTTTATGCAACATTTTTTAGAGGTACAACACTTTGTTGCAACCATGGATCAACTTTTTCAGAAGTTGGGGATGTTTCCCAACGTCTTTCAGATCCAAAGATTCAACTTTTATTTTCTTTAGTAATTAACAAATCAAAATCTTTCATTCTTCAATTGGCCCAAACTGGGATCAGAACAGCAATTTGGGAAGGTCTGTAAAGTTTTTAGGAAAAAAACCCAGAATTTAATAAAATTTTATATTTGTTATGATCACTTTTATGATTATCCCCATTGATCACCCAAAACATGCAACTATGAAGAAAAATAAAGTGGCTAGGAGTATCTACATGGAGCACCAGCTGATACAAACCAAACACCAGAGTGGGGCTGATGGTAGAACGGTTGACTGGGCTTGAATCCCGACCTGGGGACCTTTCTGTACGTCTCCATGTGGATGGGGAGCAAGACTGACTGCTACTGGAGATCCTGCCAGTAGCAGCCAGAGTACCTGGGGGTACTCTCCAGATACCTGGAGGTACTCTGGCTCCCACGGTATGCCAGGTTCTCTGAAATATGTTTATTCCAAGTTTCCTTTAGCACTACGTGTCCATGATTGGGTGTTCAATAACAGGTGACTTGTCTAAAGTGACAGCCCACTGACATGTTGAAATCTTCACTTATCTGTCAAAACAAAAGTATCTGATTCAACTTGCTAAAAGTTTGAGACAGAGGAGGACTGGTGTCATCCCTTGTACTAACCAGTGTAATACTGTACTGCTGAAGTGTTGATCCATAGCTGCTTTGCTGAGAAGCACTAGGTGGCAAACATTGTACCTCTTGTGGCACGTAAAAGTCAGTGCCAAGGGTTTTCTTGCATTTCAGGTTCACCAGTTTATTCAACTCTGACAAGACAATTAATGCACAAAACCCAATAACTCCCTAGTACACACAACAGTATTTACACAGACTCAGCCACAGCGGTCAAAAACTTATGTCCTTTTGGGTTCAATGCCTGCCTACCACCTGTCACCCCTCGGCTCGTATATTTGGGCCTACAGCCCATCTATAGAGACCAAACAGGATTTGGCTCCAATATCCCAACAGGTACAACACCTGCATGTGTCCAAACAAACCCAACCCAGATAAACCTGATTTTTAAACCAGGAGTTCATCCGTTTCCCTGGACTATAGAGTTGGAGCATCGTCCATTCATCAGTCAGTTTTTAGTCCCATCAGCAGCCATCTTGTCCCTCCTGATGGCTGCTGGAGCTAAAGCTTGGGAAGCATTGTACTTCCTCTCTGGAAGGTCTCGTCTCTTCATGTCGTTCTTTGTGGCATTTAGTTGCTTCTCCTTGGCCAACCTCTCTGCCTCCATCTTCTCCTGGAGGGCCTTCTCTCCAGCCAGCCGCTGTCTCTCCATCAGTTCCTTCTCTCTGGATAGCCTTTGTTTCTCCAACTTGTCCCTCTCCTGCTTCTCTCTTTCCTTCATCATCTGTTCCCTCTCCTTCCTCACTGCCAGGTCTTTCTCTGATCTCTCCTTCTCCTGAGCCCATCTAGCTCTTTCTCTAGCAATCCTCTCTCTCTCTTCCTTCTCTTTAGTTGCTCTGTCTATCTTTTCCTTTTCAGGTTTTTCTTTGGCCATTCTTTCCCTTTCTCTAGCAATCCTCTCCAGTCTTTCTTTTTCGGCCTTGTCATTGTCCAATTGTTCTTTTTCAGATTTGTCTTTGACAATTTTTTCTTTTTCTAGTTGCTCCTTCTGTTTGGCGATTCTCTCTCTCTCCTTACTAAGTTGTTCCCTCTCTATTCTTTCTTTCTCTGCTTTCTCCTTGGTGACCCTTTCTCTTTGGAGTCTCTCCTTCTCTAATCTTTCCTTTTCTGCTCTTTCTTGGCTTAATCTTTCTCTCTCCTTGATGAGGCGTTCCCTCTCGCTCCTCTCTTTTTCTGTCCTCTGTCGTTCCACCTGTTCCCTCGCTAGTCTCTCCTCCTCCAGTTTTTCCCTCGCTAGTTTCTCCGTCTCCACCCTTTCTCTCGCTAGTCTCTCCTCCTCCAGTTTTTCCCTCGCTAGTTTCTCCGTCTCCACCCTTTCTCTCGCTAGTCTCTCCTTCTCCAGTTTTTCCCTCGCTAGTCTCTCCTTCTCCGCCCTTTCTCTCGCTAGTCTCTCCTCCTCCAGTTTTTCCCTCACTAGTCTCTCCTTCTCCGCCCTTTCTCTCGCTAGTCTCTCCTTGTCCAGTTTTTCCCTCGCTAGTCTCTCCTTCTCCGCCCTTTCTCTCGCTAGTCTCTCCTTGTCCAGTTTTTCCCTCGCTAGTCTCTCCGTCTCCGCCCTTTCTCTCGCTAGTCTCTCCTTCTCCAGTTTTTCCCTCGCTAGTCTCTCCTTCTCCGCCCTTTCTCTCGCTAGTCTCTCCTTCTCCGCCCTTTCTCTCGCTAGTCTCTCCTTCTCCAGTTTTTCTCTCGCTAGTCTCTCCTTGTCCAGTTTTTCCCTCGCTAGTCTCTCCGTCTCCGCCCTTTCTCTCGCTAGTCTCTCCTTCTCCAGTTTTTCCCTCGCTAGTCTCTCCTTCTCCGCCCTTTCCCTTGCTAGTCTCTCCTTCTCCACCTCTGCCTTCTCTGCCCTTTCCTTCTCCACCCTTTCCCTCTCCACCTTTTCCCTTTCCTTCTCCACCCTTTCCCTCTCCACCTTTTCCCTTTCCTTCTCCACCTTTTCTCTCTCCAGTCTCTCCCTCTCCGCCTTTTCCTTCTCCACCTTTTCCCTCTCCGCCCTTTCCTTCTCCACCTTTTCTCTCTCCAGTCTCTCCCTCTCCGCCCTTTCCTTCTCCACCTTTTCTCTCTCCAGTCTCTCCCTCTCCGCCCTTTCCCTCTCCACCCTTTGCTCTTCTATCCTCCTCTCTTCCCTCAGTTGCTCCTGAGCTGTTTCCAGGTCCTTCATCTTCTGTGCCCAAGCTTCCTCCCTCTCCTGCTCCTCCTCAGCCAGGAGCGCCCGGATCTCGGCCAGTGCGATGCGAGCGATCCTCTTGGCCTCCATCTTCTCGTGGACCAGCCTGAGCTCCTCCCTCAGAGCCGAGCGCAGCTTGACGCCTCGGACCAGAGGCCCCGAAGTCTGAGCTGAAAGATTTCGGCCGACCGGTTAGAAAGGATCATCTTCCACAGACACAGCAACGAGGATGTGGGAGACACGTTAGTATTTATGGTTTCAACTGAAAACTAACAGGAACTTGAGTGACATCTTTTTGTTTGTTTCACTGACTGGAAACTTAGACATGATACTAAAGGTGCCTGTTGTCATCACACTATAACCATGCCCATATCACTAAGGACTGTTGCTAAGTGTTCAAACGTTACAGTTAATAAGATATTCAGCTGTTGGAGGAATCATCTCTACTTTGATCTCATCTGCCTAGAAGACACTGTCCCATAACCTTGTCCTTCAACCCTACCAAACAGTTGACTGGTTCTGTCATGACCTTTAACCTTCTACAGCGTGCAACAATTAGGATCAATTAGTGATGCTAATTATTTCAGGGAAATCATCCATTATAGTTAATGAAAGCCAAGCATCAACATTTTCACACTCTGGTTTCTAGGCAGCAGTGGATTTTAGTACCTTTGGTTTGGTTCGTTTCAGCCTCCTCTGAAGTCTCTCCTGGTGCAGAGAGCAGAAACAACTCGTCAAACTGCTGATCATCTACATTTACTCTCACGCTGAACACAAGCCACCCAACCGTCTCACAGGCGAGCATCAGTGAACCTCTGCATTAGAAACAAGCCCAAACCGAAGGTGAGTGAAAGGCATTCTGGGAGCTAACCATCTTATCTCCAAATATCAACAACAAATCAAAATGTTAACCGTTCTGCTTTCAGCATGAACAGATCATGATTAAACATACCGAGCGGCAAAACAACAAAACCATGCAATTCAATGCATGACAGGAACTCCATGCAGATCAAGAACCATCATGAACATTTCCTGACAGCGATCCATCAAGAAATCAGCTGACGATCAGAATCAGCCACGTTCAGCCCAACTGGCCCCAACTGGCGACCAATCAGCCACGTTCAGCCCAACTGGCCCCAACTGGCGACCAATCAGCCACGTTCAGCCCAACTGGCCGCAACTGGTGGCCAATCGGCCACGTTCAGCCCAACTGGTGACCAGTTGGGTAGAAAATCAAAACTCCTCTCTCTTTGTAACCCATAAACTCACCATAAACTTATTAAGGACCAAAACCCATCAGCAGATTTCGGTGCAGCCATTCATTAATACTGAACTGAACTGAATCCTGTCTTTGTGGCTCAGGAGAAACAAAACAATCAACTCCAAACTCCAGGATGTTAAATACGGCAAGCCGTTAGACTCACAATGCCTTTTCTACAAACACCTACTAAAACATTGGTTAGTTTACTGTTAAACGGGTAAAAATAAAGCATAAACTGTTGCAGAGGTTGAAGGTGTTTCCAGCTGAATCAGATCCAGCAGACATGGAGCGCTGTTAATAAACTCCATCGTTACCTCTGCGCCTCCCTCTCTTCTTCTCCTCCTCTACGGAGTTCAGAAACAGAAACACGCATCAGGTGAGCGCGGCGCTCCAGACAGACCCAAACCCAGCCAACCGTACCTGTTCTGATCCGCTCAGAGCTTCCTCTGAACCTCCTCTGATCTGAGGGGAGAGAGCTGAGGCTTTAGCTCAGAAAACAGGATGAAACAGCAGCAGATGAAGTTCAGGAAGGTTAAAGGTCATGGGAGGGATATCAACAAGGATGCAGCTGGTTTCAGGTTTAATAAACGAGGTTAACCTTATTGGTCATAAAACATGAAGCCCAGTGTAAACACACCAACCATGCAGTTCATAGAAACGTCTGATGATGTCATTCAGGTGTGACAGACTAAAAAACCTGCAGATTTCACTGAGACGATGAAGAAAGAGACGTTAACGCCTGAAACTAAACTGATTTAAAGAGACGGATCATGTTCAAGCAGCCAACCAATCAGAACGCAGCAACGTGTGCATTGATTTAAAAACAGAAAAACTTTGATTTGATCCTAATGAGCAGAAGATTTTAATGTTAATGCTGTTGACTAAGAAGTATTTCTGATTTGTAGCTTTTTGTTTGTTGCATCTAGTCGTTACAACACGAAAATAAAGTCTCATAATATGACAATAAAATGAAAATAAACCAAGAATAAAGTCGTAATAAAGTCATTTCATTTTACATGACTTTGGTCACGTTAGATCTTGATTATCGAAGTTTTTATCTCATTAAAACCAATTTTTTCTCATAATGTTAAAACTTTTTTTCTGGTAATATTGCCTCTTTATTTTCCTAATATTAAGACTTTACTCTAAAATTATTAAAATTCTAATATTATTGTTATAATTCTTAGCTTGGTCCTAATAGTCTGTTGTACTGAAACAACAAATTGCATACATAATTTTTTTTTTATTTAATAACTCAGTAAATAAAATAAAATAAAATCTGACATAAAATCATGTGACATTCTGAGGTTATTTGACATAAAACTTTTAATTTGAGCTTAAATATTAATTATTTTTCTTTCTAATCAGCTTGTATGAAGATAAAAACTGGTTATAATATTAAAAGTGACCAAATAAAACAGTTTTCATCTCTTCCTCTTCAGTTCTCCTTGTTTGTTGTATTTGTCTCCAGAACCCAGTCCGCCCAGTCTGCCCAGTCCGGTCTTGCAGTGGGAACTGGAGCTCCGACTCAGACCTGTTGGATCTGGTTCTACGCCGTCAGACCGCCTGCTTCCTGTTCTACTGGTTCTGCAGGTCCAGAATGACCCCTTTGACCTCCACATCCTCTGTGGAGGCCTCCTGCCCTTCCTCCTCCTCCTCTTCCTCACCTCGCTGTGCGGGGGGAGAAACTACATCATAAAGGAAGGTGAAGAAGCCATAGATCCAATCAGAGCCCTCCTCTGCTAAAATGTTCAGAACCTCCTCGAGCGACTCGGCGTTGGCGCTACGGCCGCCATCTTTGGTCAGGCCTGACGAGAGAGAGGGAGAGAAAAGGAGGGAGAACGGGATGGAGGGGAAGATGGAGGAGTGGAAATAAGGAGGAGATGAAGAAAAGAAAACGGCAGGATGGAGAAAAGGACGACTGGAATGAAACCAGGATGAAAAAATAAAGAAATGATGAATGAGGGAGAAAGATAGAAAGTTAAAGATGATCCAGAAACATCAGGAAAACATTTTCTCTGGTCTCGTCAGGTGAGCCGGTAAAAACAGCGCCCTCTGCTGGTCACAGGCATACTTCACCTTCCTCTGGTCTCATCAGAAACTCCTCCTGATCAGATGCAGCTTCTGGCTACAGAAGAGCTGCAGAGATTCAATCTCAGAACAACTAAACGTCACCGGACCGTAAAACAGTCAGTTCAGCCCGACCGGACTGGACCGGACACACAGAGGAGGAAAAACACGTCACACAATCTGAAACTACACAAAGACGCTTCATTTCTGCTCTTACTGCTCTAAAGTACGGTGGCCGACAGGTGCAAATGCGCAGCAAAAGAGAAACATGCAAACAAAAAAAAAACACGCGCACAAATTAAATGCGGCAAGCAAAAAGCGAATAAAATGCAGCAAACAAAAAAAGAGACGCAAACAAAAAAGAAGACACCCCCGAATGAAATGCAGCAAACAAAAAGTGTTGAAAACGGAAGTGCTCCAGACCACTAGGGGGAGTCAAAGAAAATAGTATTCATTTCTATGGAACCAGATGCAAGATTCAGAGAGATACCTTTACTTTCTTTCAAATTTCTTTCTCTGAATCTTGCATCTGGTCCCATAGAAATGAATACTATTTTCTTTGACTCCCCCTAGTGGTCTGGAGCACTTCCGTTTTCAACACTTTGTTTGCTGCATTTCATTCGGGGGTGTCTTCTTTTTTGTTTGCTGCATTTTATTTGCTTTTTGCTTGCCGCATTTAATTTGTGCGCGTGTTTTTTGTTTGTTTGCATGTTTTCTCTTTTGCTGCGCATTTGCACCTGTCGGCCACCGTACTAAAGTTAAGGATGAACATTTCAGACCGATATTAGCCTAACCTTTGACCTCTGACTCTGCTTCAGTTAAACACCCAGTAATCCTGCATACGGTCACATGACCAAACAGAAACACAAACTGTTCATGTCGGCCCAGTTTCACTGATCAGACTGACGATAACGTTCATTTTGTGCATCCATGTCAAAGGTCAACTTGATTCAAATCTCTTGGAGTTCCACAAGGATCAAAGCTTGGTCCTGTTGCAATAAGCAATAAATCAATCACATGATAATTTAAAACAAAATCAATAATTTCCATTTGCATGATTTATCATTTTTCTCCTTCTACCAAAAACTGGATGATAAAAATCTTCAGCCTGAAGTTTAAACTTTTTCTCAGTGTCCATTTTATTTGTTTCTGTTGTTTTATTTGTCCTGGATGTTTAAAATGTCTCCCAGCTCCAGAGTTAAATTAAAGTTTATACTTTATTGATCGTTGATAATCTGTTCTTGCATTATTATTATGCCGTTATTACCATTATATTAACTGAAAATAGTTTGAAAACAATATTTTCCTTCTTGGCAGTGATGATGTTATGGGCCTTTGCACCGCCGTGATATCAGTGATAAATTAAATCTTTTTCACCGAGCTGCTCATTGATTTTTATCAATAATTGGTGAATCTCCAGTCCAGTCAGCCTCCAACTTTCAAACCTCATCAGCAACGACAGAAACACTGGAGGACGTTCGTGCGTGTGAAGGTTCGACCAGCCGGTGCTGTTAGTCTATGAAGAATGAGCTCAGGGGTTAAAGGTCAAACCCATGCCATCATGTAAACCACATCAGTCGTTTAGGAAGGAGAAATGGACTTGCCGAGCAGAACTTTGGCGTCCTCCACGTCGAAGTCTCCGTCTCCGTCCGTGTCGTAGGCGGCTAGTTTCCCTGAGGAAGAGGAGTTTCCACAGTGGGATGGAGGTCAGGATGAAGGCTTCCACATTAAATCGGTTAAACAGTTTAACTTCCTGACTGCCAGAAGATCCAAGTTTGTTCAGTTAGCATGTACGCTAACCGCTCAATCTGAGATCAATAAATGATTTAAAGCAGATCATTTACAACCGTCAGCCTGAGGTGGCTATGCTAACTAGCCTTAGCATTCCTGGCAGACTCTGCTATCAGGAAGAAGCTGCAGCATAACAGAGAGAAGGGGGGAGGTTGGGAGAAGCACATATACAAGCCTGATAGGCAGCACTAAGACCCGCCTCCTGGCTCTGATTGGTTGTTTTATTGATAACAGGTAGAAAACAGTTACAGAGTTTGAACCAAAAGAAGCTAAAACTGGAGTTCTGAGTGTATTTACAGAAAAATAAGGTTTTTCTGAGTACATACAGTACAGACCAAAAGTTTGGTCACAACTATGTGTCCAAACTTTTGGTCTGTACTGTATTTATATAAATGTTTTCATTTTTGTACAGTTTTGGCTTCATTGCTGCTCCGACTGTCGTTCTTTCAGCATGTCGACTGTTTTGAGTCTCTATACTCCAGTTAACGATTAACCGATGACTAAATCAGCTGATTATTTCAATAATTAATTCATTAATTATTTCAGCCCTAGTTGAATATAAATTCTCTTTTTCATATTTTTCAAGTATAAACAGTTGAAAATCATGAATCATTTTCCACCTGCTGCTCTGTAACAGGCGCCATAAACTCAGTTTCTATCTGTGTGAGACGCAGCAGAAGTTCTTCACGTCGCAGTTCGTCTGCACTGGAAACTTTCAGAGTGAAAACTGACTAACTGAAGATGAAACTGACAAGTTTGTGAGTTTATGAAGTTGTGAAGTGAAACTGCAGCTTTCTAAATACAAACATGGATATTTTTACAGTCTGAAACGTTTTTCTCTGTGCGAGATGTGAAGTTTGACTGGCTGGTGATGAAAGACGAAAAATGTTTAAGAGTCATGAGATCAAAGGAGATGAAAGAGCAACACGACGCAGAGAGGAAGGATGTGGTGAGGATGACTGCGGTCATCTGTCAGCCTGAACCTCCAGAGAGACAGCTGCAACCACAGAGTCAGAACCAGGTCAAACCGGGCTGAACCGGGTCAAACCGGGCTGAATCGGGCCGTTCAGAACCTGTAGGCTGCAGAGAGGAAGCTGAGGCTTTATTGATGCAGACAGGCTGGAGCAGTCTGTCTCCAGAGCCGCTCAGTTCCTCTTATTTCAGTCAAACTGAACCGCAGTGAGATGTTTCGGTCTGATGGCGGTTCCCTCTTCGTGAGCGCTAAGCTAACCCGCTAACTGAGCCCTGCAGGAACCAGGCTGAGGGAAAACGGGGCAAAACGCTTTCATACCTTGCAGAACTTCAGAAAAGTTCATACGAAACTCCTGCGCCCTCGCTGCATGCAGAGGAAGAGGAGAAGGGATGAAGGCAGAGGAACAGAGCGGTTAGAGACGTCACAGAGCAGCGGCTCGGCCCCGTGTGGCGGCCATCTTACCCAGGACTCTGTCGTAGTCCACGATGTCAAAGTAGAAGACGGCCACGGAGCTCCAGACACCCAGCAGAGCCACGACCATCAGCCAGGTGAACATGGAGAACCTCGGACCGCCGTCCGCCACGCTGGGTCCGGCTTCGGCCCGCTTCCCGTTCTTATGCTCCACAGGAGCCGACCGGCCATCTGCACACATCACCAGCAAACAAAATCACAAATCTACTGATTTATCTTCTATAAACCTATAAACGCCTGGGTGGACCTAGCCCCGCCTTCGAGGCGCAGCTCCTCCCCCTCTCAGCTCCTTCAGACTAGCCAGCAGCAATTAGCAAACTGCTGCTGAGCTCATGATAGGAGCTACTGCTCAGAGCAATGCTGGTAAAAACATTAAAGGGTTAATAGTGGGGCCATTCAGAAAGAGCAGGAGCTTCTTAAAGAGACAGAGACCCAATTTCAAGGTGTTAAATTTAGAGTAAAATTTCTTTTAAGTCATATTTTATATACACAGTGATTTTATAACAACTGAAGGTAACATAGTTACTGTATTGTGCTATGAAACGCCACGCTGTGCCTGCAAAACACATAAAACCGCCCCTTTAAAATAACAAACATACTTTTCTATGTCATATTTTGACAGATTATTTGTTTTTTCCTTCTTCTGATGAATCAAGAGATTTTCTCTGAGCTTTAAAGGGAATCAAACCCAAACATCAGAAAAAAAAAACTTCATTATGAAACATCTTTAATCATTTTCATTAACCTGAGATGTTTTTCTGATTCCCTGCAAACCTCAAAGGTTTGTTTGATAAAAAGGCAGAAAAATTAAAAACTGTTCAGAGAAATCCTCAAACAGAAAAGAGTGGATACCGTAAGATGCTTTCAGGCTACTTGGGAGAATCCAGATGATGATGATGATGATGTCATGGCTTTGCAGGCTTCTGATAGGTTAACTAATAACTGTACATCCTGACCCAGAGCAGCCAGACATGCAGAGAGATTCAGGCCCAGAACCTCTGGGACCATCTGCTCTGCCTGTAGAGAATCTGAAAACGGAGATTATTCCAGGTCAACGTCAGACTCTCAGTTCAGCAGGAACTTTATTTATCCCAGAGGGAAACCATGATGCTGTGGGCCGGAAGGAGCTCCAGCAGCAGTCAGTCTAGCAGCAGCTCTGGAAAGGCCTCTGACATGCTAACAGCTACATATCCAGGCAGCAGAGATGATATTCCACAGCAACACTCCCTGGATGCCAATCCACCTCCTTTGCTTTTGCAGCACCGCTTTAAAGCTGCAGTATGTCACTTTTATGATAATTATACATATTTTTTACATATTAAAACTATCATATTGTGACAGAAAGACATGAGACAGATAATCTGTGAAATCAAATCTCCCAATGCTAACTAGAAACAACCAATCAGAGGCAGGAGGCGAGTCTTAGCGCTGTCAATCAACTTCCCCCTTGGTCTCTTTTACGCTGCAGCTAGCATAGGATGTTGTGAATGCTCAGTCTAGTTAGCATAGCCTCTGATGACAGCAGATAAACGGTTTTCCTGTAACATTAAGTTGTTTCTCCACCATTAGCACATTTGGCAGCAAGCACATGGGGTTGATTGATAGCGCTAAGCCCCTCCTCTTGGCTCTGATTGGCTGTTTTTGGTCAAAGTGGTACATTTCTTCAGGCATAGCAGATTATCTTCTGCCTCATAACAACATGGCAACTGTTTAACAAACCTGTAGAAAGGTATTTTTTAAAGCGTTACTGCGGCTTTAAATGTCCAGCTGGACAGCCAGGCGGTGAACCGAGGCGTTCTCAGTCACCAGCGTTTCTCTGACAGCCTGACTGACTGTTATGGCGAAACGTGTTCAGGGTCATGAGAACTGATGAAGGTCGTTCTGACCCAATCGTGTTGCTGCGATTTATCAGCACAAATGTGAACAATCATTTCCTCCCATTGAAGACGTTCTGGTGCTAAAGATAAGACGGACATTTCAGGATCTAAAATGTTAGTTTTTATCCTTTATTAGACATCTTGGTTTTACTTTTAATGCGTAAAGCAGAACCGGAACCATCCAGTGAGTTCCCCCAAATAAAACGGGTTTGCTTCCTTTACAATAAGGTTCAAACATTAAGCGACCCACATCCTGATCTTAGTGAACAGCATCAACCAGAAACACAGAACAGTTTCAAAAGAATGAGGAAGTAACGGCTTTTCATCAGAAAAGGAAAACATGTAAAAACCTTTCAATGTTTCAGATCTACTGTCACATAATCAATCATCTACATCAGATCAATCGCTTTTCCTGATCAATAATGATTTCCTTCAGAGGTTTGTAATCTGATGAAGTTTAAAATGATTCTTTATCAGAGGAACGCTTTGTAACGAAGGCACTAAAAAAGTTTCTTAACTCAGCCACAAAGAGTTTATAACTCAGAGTTTATAAGTTTATAACTCAGAGTTTATATAAACTCAGAGTTTTTATAAACTCAGAGTTTTTATAAACTCGGTTCTGACTGCTGCTCTGACCCGATTGGTTCCTGCTGTGGCTCAGATTCAGGAGCTTCAGAATAAAACCTCAATCTAAACTGGAGTTTAAAAATCATTCCTGACGTTCTGATTGGTTGCTGGTGTCCATGTGATCCCGCCCAGTACCAATGGAGACAGTTCTTTGTTCTGGACCAGAACTCAAACAGAACCAGTAGTTTTGGTGGAACTGGAGTCAAACAGAAATCAGATCTGGAAACATGAAGCAGCATTTCCACCTAACTGGACCAACTGGTTCCAGTTTGGCTGTTATTTCCTGTTTTGGACTGGTTGAAATGCTAACTGGAGGCGGGCTCATGGAGACCAACAGCCAATCAGAATGCTTAAAACTCCTGATTCAGTTTCACTTCTGACTGCTGATAAGAACCAGTTGGACTGGTACCAGTGGTCGTTTATCACTGGTTCTTTCTGGTCCACTGAGCAGAACACAGAGAAATAGACCAGAACCGGTCCTCTACTGGACCAGTACCCAAACTGCTCCCAGCAGGACCTGGGTCGGGTTGACGGTCCGGTTGGACCAGGAATAGAGAGAGCAGCTGTTCAGGACCGAAATATCTGCAGCTGATACCAGCAGCTGTCCGTTTGGACTCCTACGGGTCAGAACCAGCACCGGTTCTGACAGGAACCCAGTTAGAAGTAAAAGCAAACCAGAACCAGAACCAGAACATGCTGAGGCTCACCGGGTTCCCGGGCCGACGCCTCCTCCACCGGACCGACCTGCTCCTCGTTAACGCCTCCTAAACGAGCCCATCAGTCAGACCCAAACCCAACAGAACCAGAACCTGCTTCAGCTGCCAGGCCTACCCGTCTCCTGAAACACCTCCTGCTCTTCCTCCTCCTCCTCCTCTTCCTCAGCTTGGATCTCCTCCACAAGAGGCTGGGAGGAGGCGCAGCGCTGCATGGCCCACCAAGCAGAACGGGTCGGACCAGAACAGAACCAGAACCACACAGATATTACTCCAGAACCTCAAAGATTCTCCAGCTACCTGGAGCTCAGAGAGCTGGTGATGAAGAGGGAAAAGCTCCTCCTCTTCCTCCAACAACAGCTCTGAGTTCACAAAGCATCAGAACCGAGCCAGAACCCGGTCCGGAACCTGACCCGATTTATTATTAGAGCTGACAAAACCCAGAGACGCTCCAGGAGAGCCTGGGATGCCGCAGAGCGACCTTGACTCTGATTCTCCTCCTCTGTCGTCGCTTAGCAACAGAAAACAATAAAAATAAAACCAAATAAAATAAAAAACAGACAAAAGAAAATAAATTTAATTCAAATAAAGAAATGAAAATAAAAATTTTAAACTAAAATCAGATATAAAATAAAGAGACAAAAGGAAAAGATATTAAATAAAATAAAAAGAAATAAAGAGACAAATAAAAACTGAAAGAGTCAGAAAGAATTCAGTTCTGCTACAGAACCAGAACATTTTACTGGTTCTGGACTCGACCCAACAGGTCAAAGGTAAAGATCCTGGTATTTATGCAACATACAGGCAATTATAATGAGTTGGTTCAAAAACATACATACACCCACAAAACTAAAATATTTCATTATGTAGTTAACCAAGAACTACATCCGGTACCAGCTGGTACCAAACAGTACCAGCTGGTACCAAACAGTACCAGCTGGTACCGGATTTATGTTTGTCAGCAACAGAGCAGAGATGAACTTCAACACCTACAGCCTCAGTAAAAATAACTGAAGCTAAAGACAGAAATCAACCAGCTACACCTACAGCTTCCTGTGTGACCTCTGACCTCCAGCGCTGGGCCTGGTTGGAGCCATGCAGTCTGAGCTGCTCACCTGGTCACAGGTGAGATCTGTGGAGTGACAGGATGTTCCCTCATGTAAATGAGCTGCAGCTCAAACACAGCCTGCTTGTTTTTAGCTTTTAGCATCGATAGCAGGAGGGAAGGAGGTCAACCAGAGGAGGTCAACCTGAGGGGGTCAACCAGAGGAGGTCAACCAGGGGGGGTCAACCTGAAGGGGTCAACCAGAGGAGGTCAACCTGAGGAGGTCAACCAGGGGGGGTCAACCTGAAGGGGTCAACCAGAGGAGTCAACCAGGGGGGGTCAACCTGAAGGGGTCAACCAGAGGAGGTCAACCAGAGGAGGGTCAACCTGAGGAGGTCAACCTGAGGAGGTCATCCTAGGAAAAACTGCCCCCCCAAAAACCAATTCCACTCAAAAATACTTTATTTATTTCTCCTATAACCCAAGTATCGTCAGTGAGTTTTTGTGCTAGCAGATCCATGTCCAGGGAGCAGAGGTGATGCTCCATCAGCTCTGCTTCTCCACCTCCTTAAATCTCTGCCCGCCTGCATGGTTAATATTTCCTGAGTATTGAATTATTTAATGTTTAAAGTGAGCGGGTCGGTGTTTCAGGAAGCACTTCAGACGCAGTGAAGCTTTTCAGAGAGTCACAGGAAACAGAGTCCTAACAAACATGACTGAGGGTCAACAACCTCTCCGGACACGTTAACAGGAACGCATCTGCTTTTTCCTCCATTATTACAACAACCCGCATCATTACTCAGATTATTAACACAAAGCATCCTTTAAAAAACACACAACATCCAGCAGAGACTGCGAACATCCAGCTTAGCCTCTGTTAGCAGCCTAAACACAGCTGGTAGCGGCGCTAGCTTAGCGCCTAAACTGACTCCATTGGAAACTCTGGTCATTTTAGAAACTCTCCTTTGTGATTAAAATAACAAACAGAAAATGGAAATTATGACTGAAAAACTATAGCATAAAACACCCAGAAGAATTCGGCGTTACCGGCATCAATACATTTAGATATTTCTATTTATTTTCTGAAGTTTTTCAGCTGTTCTGATCGCTAATTAGAAGGTAGTTTTAGCCTCAAAAACAATAATCTAAACATCTGAAAGAGATAACTGAAAGCCGAAATAAAGTGATTCATAAGTATATGGACATCATCAGGTTAATATGTTAGTTTTTTTCTGTAATCACTTCAAAAGAAAAAAAACTTAAAATCTCCAAGTCCTCTAATGGACTTTCGCTTGAAGGCGCGTCTCGAGCGCAGAGTAAAAAAAACAACATAACCAACCTCTTTTACTGTGAGTTTTTGAATTCTTCTTCTGCGCCATTTCTTCCTGAGTTCCCCGCTGTTTGCTTCCAGCTGAGCAGCAACAACATACACCTCCAACCCGCCGGAAAGTCCTCTGTGACCGGACTGAGGCTGCGGCTTTTCTGCCTCTCAGTGATGAAATGACCAGTTCCACAAAAATCTCCTCTTCGCTGGATTCCAGCAAAGCCGAAGTCCATGGTAACCGTGACTGACTTCGGTCCGGCCAATCAGAGTCCCAGAAATAGCAAGGAGGCGGGTGTTAGGGCGGGTTCTCCTCTGTCCCGACCAATCAGATTGAGAGGCAGCTTCCCAGTGTCGCCTCTTTTCTTTGGAAAGGAGGGAAAACGTGGCAGAAGGAGGAGAGGAGTTTTAAACATCTGGGGCGGAGAATCCTATTAATGATCACACACCGCTGCCTCTATTAAAAATATTTTAATTACAGTAAGGAAAAACAACAACAAATAATAAGAATTCAGCATTAATTTAATTAGAATGTATAAAACCGTATTCTGACCTGAGCGATTCACCGTTGAGTTTTTTTCACGTTTATTAGCCGTTATAAAAATAAGACATCTCATATCTTTATTAAGAGCTTTACTTTAAGTTCATGATTTCCTCAACTATCTCACGTTACCTTATTTACGTTTAAAGTTAATAAATCAAATAACATTCGGACAGGAGAATATTGATTTTATTGCACCGATAAGGAATTTTAACTAAATAAATTTTAAAAATATGCTTTTCCAACACACATAAAATGTTGTACTTACATATTATATCCGCATGAGGGCGCTATTGTAAAATCCCATGTAAGAAAAATCTCAGTCAACAAATTCTGACTGTTTATTTCACAGGTGTCAAACTCCAGTCCTGGAGGGCCGCTGTACCGTCCTGCAACCTTTAGATGAGCCTCTGCTGCAGCACCTGAACAGAATAATGAGGCCATTAAGGTTCTGGAGAACCGGTCCACAGCAGGAGGAGGTCATTAAGGTTCTGGAGAACCAGTCCACAGCAGGAGGAGGTCATTAAGGTTCTGGAGAACCGGTCCACAGCAGGAGGAGGTCATTAAGGTTCTGGAGAACCGGTCCACAGCAGGAGGAGGTCATTAAGGTTCTGGAGAACCGGTCCACAGCAGGAGGAGGTCATTAAGGTTCTGGAGAACCGGTCCACAGCAGGAGGAGGTCATTAAGGTTCTGGAGAACCGGTCCACAGCAGCAGGAGGAAATGAAACCGTTTGATTCCAGAGTTTTGTACCTGAGGCTCATCTAAAACCTGCAGGACAGCGACTGGAGTTTGACTGCTCTGCTTTATTTCTTTTTAAAGAAAACAAATGTTATAATATGAGACCAGATAAATAAAAAAGGATAATTAATCCATAAATCTGAACTGGCTGTATTTGACAGAATCTGGACCCAGAACCCGGTCTGGGCTCCTTGTGCTTCCTGTTCGGTTCTCTCATTTCCTCTGGACGTTTTCCAACATTTTTATTTGCTGATTTCATGATCAAAATGTTTTTTATGACTCTCTGTTGAACAGTTCCAACCTTCACATTATTTCTGTCTTCACATGGAAAATGGATGAACAGGTTATCATAATTCATCCATCTTCTAACACCTAATGGGTCAGGAGGAGCTGCTGCGGGGTCACCTGGACAGGTCACCAGTCTGTCGCAGGGAAACACAGACATACACAGGACACACAACCACGCACACACACACACACACACACACACACACACACACACACACACACACACACACACACACACACACACACACACACACACACACACACACACCTAGGGAGAATTTAGAGAAACCAGTTAACCTGACAGTCATGTTTCTGGACTGTGGGAGGAAACCAGAGAACCGGAGAGAACCCGGCACCATGCACAGGGAGAACATGCAGACTCCATGCAGAAAGACCCCGGTTGGATGCAGCACTCTGTGGGCAGCCATCTTTAGAAACAGCTGTCATGTCAGCCGTCTCCCTTTTTCATTTAATGCACAAATTTAACATTTTCCCACTAAGTTACAAAAATAAACAAACTTTGTTTGTTTTTGGGAAAATCCGTTTGAAGTCCGACATGATCCCAGCAATAGTACCTAAAAACGAACAGCAGGGGGAGACAAAAGCTGTCCAGGTTATGGGTTGAACTGTAAAATAATGTTTATGGACACAAAATGTCACATTAGCGCTGATTATACTGGGATATATGAATAAATGTAGAATCATAGTTGTATCTATTATGAAGTTCCTGATGTTTGGTGCTGATTTTATCTTGGATGACTTGGAACTTTAAATGTCTGCAGTTTATACAAATAAAAACAGGTGGCAGCAGAAGTACAGCAACGACAGATACTACAATAAAAAAATAAAAATAAAGAAACTGGAAAACAAACAAAAAATAAAAACTTCTACAAACGATAAACTTATAATCAAACAACATACAAGAGGACAAAATGAAGACAAACAAACACGGAAGGTCAAAACTGGTACAACTAATAAAATTAAAATAAACAAAAAGAAAAAAGCAGAAAAAAGTAAAAAGTAAAAAATTAAAGAAAAATTTCAAGAAAATTAAAGAAACAGACATTAGAATTAAAAAGAAATAAAATCCAATAAAATAAAGAGTAAAAAAGAAACAAATCAATAAATAAGAACTAAATTAAATAAAAAAGGAAATTAATGAAAAAACAAACAAAAGAGAAGTTAAAGCTATAACAGTCACTAGAATAAAAAATAATTTAAAAAACAACCAAACAAACTCAGAAGTTAAACTGTGGACTGATTGATTGATTGATTGATTGATTGATTGATTGATTGATTGATTGATTGATTGATTGATTGATTGATTGACTGACTGACTGACTGACTGACTGACTCGGTTCGGTTCTTCTTCTCCAAGCTGCGGTCCGGCAGGTCAGACAGGAGGCGCTCTGCTCCATGAGGAGTTCTGGTTCTGAAGAACCGATAAAAAGCCCAGAAATCCTGCGGCTCCTTCATGTTTCCTGGTTCAGGAGGAAACTCAGCCCAAACTCTCCAAGCCGTCCAGGTCATCCCAGGGAGAGAAAAACGGGATTTATGTCCCAACCTCGCGATACTCTCCTCCCACCTCGCTCTCTCTCCCTCCCCGCACCGGGGGCGATCAAGCGGCGGGGATGACGGGAGAGTGTCCGGACAGCCCCAGCAGCCCGCGGACGCCCCGACACGCACCAAGCCCTGCGCTCCGTCTGCACTCAGCGCGGCTCCGGTTCTCCTGCTGCGGAGGGAAATCTGACCCGGGAACCTCCGGAACCAGCTCGGGACTTCCTACCTGTTCAGCCATCAGCTGCCCGACCCCCCGCTGAGGACCCGCCGACACCCGGCCGCCTGTTTGTGGAGTTACCGGAGTTTTTGAGCGGGGCGATGCGGGAGCGGGCGGAGTGAAGCCGCCCGCCCGGTGCGCGCTGCCTGTTCCCCGGGTGGAGAGGCGCGCAGCTCCCCGCCGCTCCTCTTCATCACCGCTTCTTCATCGGTTTGGATTTTAACCCCGCGGGTCGGCCGGAGCTGTCCGCCCATGGATCCGCCGCTCCGCGCTTCCTGTGCGGGTCAGTGAGCGGGACGCAGCGGGATGTTGTGATTTAAACCCGCAGCTTTTACCGCAGGACTTTCACATGTAAGTAACATTTATTCTCCTCATTCTGGCTGCGAGGCGGCGCGTCTGGGCGCGAACTCTGACCTTTGGCTTCATCCTGGAAACTAAAACCAGCAGAAATTCAGAAATATTCGCTTTTATTTCGTGTTTTGTTTCCTGGTGAAAGTTTTAAAATCACTTAAAGCAGAAAAATCCAACAGAATCAAACTTTTACGCACAGAAATGGGTTTTTATCTGGAACATCTCCAGCCCGGACTGCGGTTCCGGTTCGGACGCAGTCAAGGCGCTGAGTCTCCTGCGCAGCTCCGAGCCTCTCCTGAGACTCGGTTCCTACGCGACCGAGCCCAGCCGCGCCGTGCTGGGCCGAGCCGAGCCGAGCCGAACCGCCGCTCTTTCCATTAATTAAGCGGCTGTTTGTTTGCGCTTCTGCTCGTCACTTTCTGGTCTGTTTACGTCTCCAAGCGGACAAACTTCTGCTTTTAGGTTCTGATTTCCATAAGCTGACATTTACTGAGGTCCGGGAATATTCAGAACTAATGTCACAAAGTGCTGGGCTGCAGAGAGACAGCTTTATTTATCCTGGAGGTGAATCTTTTTCAGGTGTTTCTGGGCAGAAATAATCAAATCCGGCAATAAAATAACAACAGAGATGAAATTTACATTTCTTCCCGTTGATGTTAAAATTTGTGTTTCATATTGAATTCTTGGCCGTTTATTCACGAATGAAGCAGATTTGTTTTGCTGTTGGGAGAAGAAATGAAGCGTGAAGGCTGACCTTTAACCTTCTAGATGTTTCATGTTCTGCAGCCTCTTTTGATTTGTCACATAAGATGAAAGAGAAGCTGCAGAAATAATCATATTTACATTTTATTTTATTAAATGAGAAATCAGAGCTCTAAGCATCCATCAGGTTATATATTCTGTTATTTTTCATAAATCTATTTAATTACTTTATCTGTGCAGATAATGTTAAGAATTACCTGATTAATCTGTTAATATTGTCATATTATATACAACCAGTAAATATTTCCCTTAATCTGACCTTCTATTATATTACAGATTAATAAATGCTGATATTTATTATCTTCTTATTGATATAAATTTAAGTGAGTTTAATTTCCTTTAATATTAAAGGTTTGGCTGACAGTAGAAATAAGCAGATTTGTGTAAAATTTGCAGTTTTTCTGTATTTGAGTTGCTGGGAAACAGAATTATTGCTCCAAAATGTTGCTTGGTTTTCCTCCGTCTCGACTCCGGGCGGTCCGGTTTGTCCGGATCCATCCGGTGGGAGAATCCCGACGGGAATGTTTCCCTTCAGGTGGATCTCGGTGAGGAGACGTCCGTTAGGATGAGAACCAAGCAGAGAAATACGATGTGACGACCGTAAACAGCCCAGACTCACACTCGGCTCGGCTCGGCTCGGCTCGGTCGGCTCGGCTCGGCTCGGCTCGGCTCGGCTCGGTTCGGTTCGGCTCGGCTCGGCTCCGTCCCTCTCAGTCTGGATCTAAATCCCCGTCAGGAAAATCGATCCTGATGCTTTCAGGGTGGAGGAATATTTTTAAAGGTTGGGATTGTTTCTGAGTTTCTCCTGCTGAATGACAAACTGCTGCAGTCTTTGCTCTGACTCATGTTTTGTTTTTATGATAATTCAGAATTTTTGCCTGTTTTTGTTTGGAGATTAGAGATAAAAACTCAGATTTTTAAAAGTAACATTAATCTGTGAGTGATTTCAGACAATTTGAGTTTTGATTATTATTTCAGAACAGATTTATGAAAAATATCTGAAAAATAAACCCAGAGCCTCATGAAAACAATCTGACGGATACAGACAGAGTTTCATTTTTATTTGCTGTTATTTTGTAATGTGTTCCTATAATTATATCAGTTTATAACTACGTCTGATTAGGTGCCACATTGAGTCATATTGTGATATATTGGCTTAATACATTGTATTGAATTTTCCCCTATTATGATATTATCATAGTATCAAATTGCATCACATCATACAGAATCACATTCTACTGAATCATATCGTCATGTTGAATCAGTTCATTCTTAACATGAACAAGTTCTAAATCATTTCATCCAGGTTAATAAAAACATTCATTCTTTCATAATTCAAAGCATTGTTAAGTAAATTAAATTTATTCTATTATTTTGTCTACTTACTCAGTTCAGTTTATCCGCCATATCTTCCACCTACAAACAATAAAATGAAGAGGATTAGTTCAATCTTTGGTGTAAATTCTGCTGATTAAAGCGCAATAGTTCAGTTTGAAGAGCGTGGAGAACCAGATGTTACATATCTGGTTCCCACAACACCTACAGTTTGAAGAACACAAAGCAGTAGCTCAGTGTTCACCTTGAAGGAAAATGTTGCTGCAGCTGCTCTTCTATGTGGAGCTGCAACGATTCAAGAACCTCCATTTTAAAAACACCTCGATGCTTCGCTAAATTACGTTTTACTATCTAGCGCTGTGTTTCAGCCGGACGATTATTAGTGTTGCGCAATGCCCCTTTCCCGCCAATGCTAAGTGCGGTTAGCAGCTAAGGACGGAGACGGAAAGAAGCGCCGCTAAGAAAGAGACAGAAAATGTGGAAAGTGAGGAAACATTTCAAACTAAACGGAAACGGAAACACAGCAGGAAACATCCGCTGCGCTAACAGGTAACTTTTATCTGACTATCAGCGCAGAACCTGGCAGGTAGCATTTTGGCTAACTTTACGGTTACTAACCGATCAACGAGAGTAAAGAAGTGAGTAAAAATTTAAAAATAGATTAGAAATATATATTTTATAAATATTTTTCATACTTTTAACTTGATACGGAAAACGATATTTGAATCGTTTTGCATTTTAAACAATACAAAGTTTTCTTATTAAAAATTATTAACATTTTCTCTCTTATGTTAGTAGCTACCAGAGAACGGCTCCATTTCTTATTCATTAATTGTCAGAATAATCGATAGATAACTTGATACAATAATCGTTCACTACACATCGATATCAATCATTTCCCCCTAACATTTGGTGTAAATGTTTTATCCGTTTCCTAGCAGAGCTGTACTCACCTCATGTAGAAACTGGCGTTCAGTTCCGCTAATGAACTTTTTTATAAAGAGTTTTCTGGATCATAAGCCGCACTGTATCTAAAGCTGGGTTCACGATTTTTATCTGGATTTCCCCTTCAGACAATCTTAAAGACGGTCATGGGGATATTATATATATTCTAAAGCTTTAGCCGTTGCTTCCAAATCGTCGGCCATGTTTGTTTACGTTGAAATCCCGCAAAATTATGCGAGATTTCCTGTGTGACATCGCGAGAGAAGTCGGTCCGTGGCGACAGGACCAAACCTGCTCCACCTGGTTTTATCTCATGTTTGGTCTCTCAGGTTTTAAACATCAACTGAGAATTTAAAACTCTTCCCAGGTATGAAGTGATGCAGGATGAGATAATTAATATTGTTATCTAACCATGTCTTCTAAATCCCATCAGGCTTTTAGAGTTAAAAACAAACTAAAACTAAAACAATGAAGTAAAGCAGCTGCAGTCCAAGAAACTCCATCTGATTTACAGAGGATCTAAAAGTTGTTTTTCATTAAAATATCAGGTTTGCTCTGCAGGTTTATTGAAGTTTGTAATTCCAGTGCAGGTCATTCTTCTGACCATCCCGGCCCGACTGCTGTGGTTCTGGTCATCCCTCTCCCAGGTGAGCGGTGGGCGGGGCCTGCTGGCCTCAGGTGCCGCTGAGGTGGCAGGATTTAAATAAAGTTGTGGAAAAGAAGAGGCGCGTGGTTTCCAGATCTGCAGCGAACCGTCAGCAGCTGCTGTGTCAACCTGCCACAGGTGTGTGAGTGTGTGTGTCTTGGTTTGCATGTGTGTGGAGTGTGTGGACGCATCTCGGAGTGTTTGTTCAGAGCAGCAGACCTGAACGTTTATAATGCAGACAGCAGCAGCTGTTTGGGCAGATCTGAGATCAGATTTCTGCTTTTATCTGAAGAGTGGAGCAAACAGAAACCACACAGGTTCTGGTGATGATCAGAACCCGGTTCTCTGGTTCTGGTTGTGAGGAGGCTAAGCGTGATAAGAGGTTTTCCTGGAACTGCAGCAGGAAGTTCCTCGTAATGTTTTGCGCCTCCAGAAACCACAGCGCGGCGTTTCCTCTGCTCACGACCAGCGGCTGAATATCCGGGTCGGATCGGATCGGGTCGGGTTCCTCTCAGGCTGCTGCTGCTTCAGAGGCTCAAAGCTTCATGAGAAGTTTAGATTTAATAACTTAGGATTTTCAGGTTTTGTTCATTTTAGCTGCAAAAATCAAACGACCGTTTTTCATTCCTGCAGATTTACAGGATTTCAGTTTAAAATGGAACGTAGTGAAACATCTTTCTGCAATGACAGATCTCTGATTCACTCATCCATCCATCCATCCATCCATCCATCCATCCATCCATCCATCCATCCATCTTAATGATGTTTATCCAGTGAAGTTGTTATGGTGATTTTCTCCTCAGGGAAGACCATAAGTGTGTTAGATTTCCTCTGTGTGTGTGTGTGTGTGTGTGTGTGTGTGTGTGTGTGTGTGTGATGTATTTATAGGCAGCAGTCGGTTCTATAAAGTTTTGGACCGGGTTCAGAGGTCCATGTCTGCAGAGCTTTTAACAAACAACTTCAGCTAATTATACAAAACAAATCTGAAAGCTTTTATTCAGTTATTAGAGGAAAGCAGTTAATTATATTCCAGCCGCAGCGTTTCAGACGCTCCTTCCCTCCAGCTCCAAACTTACATAAGCGACAGGTTTTAATGGGATAAAACAATCAGAGAAAGTGCTGCGGCGTTTAGAGCCAGCGCCGACTGCTTTTGTCAAGGCGTCTGGCGGCGCTGGCGGTCCAGAGGCTGTCGCCGCCGCCGCCGTGACTCACAGCAGAAATACCAGAGCAGCATGTGTCAGCCGTAATCCACTGTCAACGATCCTCTAAAGTGACTGTTCACGGCAACAGACGGCGGCTTAACCAGGAACAAAGGAGGCCGGGAGTAAATCCTGATGGACCTCCAGAACCGGGTCCGGTTCTGCTGACTCAGCTCTCTGGATCACTCTGCAGGATTTAAGTTCCTGTCCAGTTAAAGTCTGGGCTTTTATTTTGTTTGGACCATCAACTTCCTGTCACTAGGGGTGCACCGATTCATCGGCGCCAGTTTTCTTAATTTTATGAGATCAGCTGATGAGGGACCAGAAATTATTCTGGAGTAAAAGTAAAAAGTTTCCGTCCGAGAAATGACTCGAGTGAAAAAGTATCTGATAAAAAGTCTACTGATCAAATTACCAATCATTTAATATTTAAAAATTACATAAGCAGACTAAAAAATATAAAGTTATTTAGAAATGTTGGTATTTTAAGAACCAATATGACAATAATTCAAATAAGAAACAAAAAATATCAGAATCAGGAAAAAGGAAAATTTTTCCAAATCAGTTTCTTTCAATAAAACAAATTATGAAACTTTAACAGAAACTGCAGGTTTTTGAGTTTCTGGTTAAAACATTTTGATTTTCATTCAGTGGGAAGAAAAAGTTTAACTCAGGAGTGAAAATACTTTAGAACAAAATTACTCAAGTAAAAATAAAAAGTTCAGTGAAGTAAAAATACTCCTAAAAGTACATTTTAATTTTATTTCTGCTACCAAATTTATCAAAGTTTCAGTCAAAACAAATCAACCAAAATTTAGCTGCTCTGAGTTCTTAACAGTTGATAAAACTTCAGCACAAATGTTGAACTTTATTTCACTGAAAGTTTTGTTCATATTTGTAATGAAAATTCAGCTAAAAATCCAAAACACTGGGATTTTATTTGATCTTCTCCTGACTGATACCTTTCTGCTGTTTCTGATTCTCTGACTGGAAAACCCTGAAGTTTGATTTTCTGCGTATTGAAGCCACATTAAATGTTTGGAGGTGATTTTATCATGGCTGTGTGAACTCTGCAGATCTAAATGCACCAGAGATTCAGTGAACCATGTAGAGAAATCCAGATTTCTGCAGTTGGACCCTGGATGTTTTCAGTAAACGAGGTTATTTGATCAGTTTTCTGCTGTTTTGTGATTTAACCTTTGATGTGGAGGAAGAAATGAGTCTTCATGTTGAATCTGATCCGGTTGAAGCTCCTCAGCAGGTGAACTCAACCTCCTGCTGAGTGGTTAAACCTTCAGGGTTAATGAAGAACAGCTGCAGCGGCCTATTAAAGGCCGCTAAAATCACACACCGACCCACAACGCGCCGCCTGCGTGCGCCGGCCTGAAGCGACCCCCGGCTGACCTTGAACTCGCTCGCTCTGTTTTAGGGTCTCATGATTTACCAGCAGCACATGGAGGAGCTCCAGTCAGCGCGCCTGACGCTCCTCTTCCTCCAGAGACTAAAACATTTAAAGGTGATTTTATTCCAGAAATTCGTTTCCTGGAACTTTTCTGTCATTTTTCAGGATTTTCTGATTTTCTCTCCTGATCTTCATCAGCTTTCAGCTCCTTTATATTTAGCCTGAAGTTTCCCCTCTGGCCTCGTGCGTTTAATTCACTCTGAACCTCCTGCGGTTTATTCAGGATCAGTCAGGGGTGTTCAAAGTGTGGCTCGGGGGCCATTTGGGGCCCTAGGAATGAGTTGGTGTGGCCCCTGACTGCAGTTTAAAAATGATTGGTAAATTAAACCTTTAGTTTTTTAGTGAGCCTGAGTATCTATTGGTGAGTTCAGCTGCCAGATGAGCTCAGGTTGTGTTGAGTCTTAACATGTTAAACATTTTAACCCAATGAATTGTTTTTTCTTTTGTTACATAAGTTCCACCAGGAACCTTTTATTTGTGTGTTTCTGGTACGACTTTAAATCTGACGTACAGGAAACATCCGCTAACAGCAAAGCTGCTTCTGGACTCTCATGACTTTTTATCCAATAATTTAACAGCAAAAACTGTTTTTGATCAGAAATGTATCTTATTTAGTTGGTATATAGTTTATGATTAATTCATTAAAATTAACTTAATTAAGTTCCAACATCACCCAAAACTAAAGCTTTTAAAAAGAAACACTTTTTAAAACTGTTTGTCTGTAAAGATGGTCTTTCTTTAGTATTTTTAAACATATTTCCTTCAGGAAGCAGTTTTTAATTCATATGTTTTTATTTTAAATGTTGACAGAAACATGATTAATGTCGCCGTTAAAATTCACGCTAAGAAAAAAAGCATTTAAAAGTTTGGCTGTAATTTCTGGAGTAACTTTCAATCAAGTAATCGGTGAAGTAACTAACTTACTTTTCAAAAGGTTAACCATAAGTTAGTAGTCGGATTACATTTTCACGGTTACTATGGCAACAGTGGACGTGATGAACCCGGATGGATCAGATATCGGTATCGGCCCAGATGTTCTGATCGGTGCGTCCGCCATGTTTCCATCTGATCCAGACCTCCAGAACCAGAAGGTTCTGCTGCGGTTCAGAACCGGTCTGCCTCTGAACCATCGGGTCAGGAAACGAGGATCGGTTCTGTTCAGAGAAACAACATCCAACCTGTTTATCGCCGTGGCGATCAGCTTAACAGGTTTCTTATTGATTCTGCCTGTCTCCACACACACACACACACACACACACACACACACACACACACACACACACACACACACACACACACACACACACACACACGCTGCGACCCAGTTCCAGCCCGCCTGTCTCCTCCGTTCTGCTCTCCGTCTCAGCGCCGCGCCTCCTGCTGCTCTCGGGTCGCTCCCTCCTGGCTGAGCGGGTCTCTTCCTATTAGGACCGGGTTCTGCTTCAGCACGTCTGATTGGCCGGTTCGGGTGCCATGGCGATGAGCCCAGAGCTCCGCCCACATGTTGGGACGCACAGAACCACAAACCATTAGGTTTTAATGAGTCAGAGGGAAAGAGAGTGACTCCAGGTTGTACACTGTAGCTAATCTGGAAAGTGTGGAGTGCTTTTTCCCCCCTCTCCATCCCATAATATGGCTGTCTGGATGTTCATGGAGGTGAAGCTTCATCTCAGCTTTTCCTCCAGGACTGATGGGGATTTAGCTCCATCCTTCAGCTTCCTGTCCCACAGCATGATGCTGCCACCACCGTGTTTAGCCAGAGGGATGGTGTTCTGAAAGTGATAAATTACTTCATCTATGACTAAATTTTTCTCCTGTTTGGTAAGAAAAATAATCTGCCAGTGAAACTGGAACATTTAAAGAATTTTAAAGAACTTTTATTTCTAAAAAATGTTTTTAATTTAGTTTTTTTGAGTGTAATGAGACGTTTTCACTAGAAACTAAACCAGAAATGTTCTGGAACGTTTTGTTTTTACAGTGTATTGGACCATGATGTTAAAACCCAAACTGGTTCTGTTCTGGACATTTCCTGGTTCCACGGCGCTGCTGTTTGGACCCGTTCTGGGTCGATTCTGGTCTGGTTCTGGTTCTGTTCTAAGGACCTAAACAGGCGCCGGCTCTCCTGATCCGGTCCAGAACCTTTGAACCGGATCCAAACGGTTCCTCTGTTTCTGTGTGCTGCAGGTTTTTCTGCTGCGTATCGCCGTGGAAACGCTTCATCCTGCGTCTAATTTTATCCTCCTGTCCTCGTTGTTCTGAGAATAAAAACTCAGACGATGTTTTTCTGCCTTCATTCTGTGGAAGGACGAGCTTTCAGAACCGACAAACCGGATCAGAACAAACTGAGGCAGCTTTCTGTTCGCTTACAGATTATCCTGCTTCAAATTTCTGCCAAAAACTCAAAAACATTTTCAAAAGGCAGAAATTTGACTTTTCAAACTGAGAAATTTCAAAATTTTTCTAGAAAATTTCAGATAAAATAATAATTTAAGCTACAAACTGATATTTATTCCAGTTTAACCTGACCCGTTGTTCAAATCGAGCTGATTCAACATGAAACAAACATTTTGAAAGCAAAGTTTTATTTATTTATTTGGTAAAAATAAAAAGTTGCACTACATCTAAAGAAAAATCCAATTTTAAACATAAAAACTTTGAACATCTAAAGATGCAAAAAGACCCAAAAGAGAAAAGAAAAATATTTAGTTTTATTTTAAATGAGTAACAAAAACCCCAAAATGTTTAAAGTTCATTTAGATACAAATCATAAAATCTAGATAAATATCTTCTGGGTGGAAACATTTTGATCCAAACGTTTTAAAGTTGTAACTTTTTCATTTTATTCATCAGAATTGATGAAATATTTACCATTTTTAAGGTTCTGATGGATCCTCAGCTGACGGATCCGACCTGCTGGTTCCCGTCGCCGAGACTCTAACATGTAGCCATCATGTGAATGGAGGTCTTCCTCCTCCTCCTCTTCCTCTGTCTGCTGCAGAACTGGAGCAGAACGGTTGGACGTGACGAAGATAAAACGGGTGACGAGCCGCAAGTCTGACCTCCTTTGGAGCTAAATTAAAACGAACCTGAATATTGACGCCTAATGAAGGCAGGAAGGTGTGTGTGTGTGTGTGTGTGTGTGTGTGTGTGTGTGTGTGTGTGTGTGTGTGTGCGTGTGTGTGTGTGTGTGTGTGTGTGTGTGTGTGTGTGTGTGTGTGTGTGTGTGTGTGTGTGTGTGAGATGACGAGGCTAAAGCCCGGCCTGAATACGCAGCAGGAGCCGGGTCAGAGTTCAGGTGGAACGGGTCGTTTCTGACACATCAGGCGGATTCAAACTGGTCCAAATAGAACAAAATGTTTTTCTTGTTTTTGGTTGAATCAGGGATGAAACCCGTCCTGACTGGACCTCCGGATCTCCACCATCAGAACCGCCGTCCAGAGGTCAGCCGGGTCACAGGAACTTGGACTTTCCTGATTCTGTTATCATTTGGATCACTGATCCAGTTCGTCCACACAGTATTTTTCTTCCTGTTTTCTGACCAATCAGAGAGACATGCCCACTCTGGTTCTGGCTGGTTCTGGAGAAACTGGACCTGATGGTTCTGTGTAACCTGTCGGACCGCCTGTGATTCTGCTTCCTGTGTGAGGGGAGTAGTAACGCTGCGGATCCCCAGAAACGGCGGTAATCACCGTAGCAACGAGCATTGTAGCGTTAGCTGTTAGCTGTTAGCGCGGCTGAAAGGAGGAAGCTGGTGGAGTGTTTGTTTCTTTTGGGCCGGTTCTGGTCGGGTTGAGGCCCAAAGCTGCGGGACGCACCTGTCATCAAGGTGTGTGTTGGAGAACAGAAATAAACACACTTAGCTTTGTCCCTGCATGGAGTCACTGATACATAACTCTGAGTGTGTGTGGGTGTGTGTGTGTGGGTGTGTGTGTGTGGGTGTGTGTGTGTGTGTGAGAGACTGAAACAACATCAAGCAGAAGATGAGAGGTCTCACACTCCACAGGCTGGTAATTTCCTCTGGGTGTGTGAGTGTGTGTGAGAAAGTGACAGCTGAGCGACGGAGCGCTGACACAGGAGAGGAGGAACGGCAGAAATGTTAGGAAGGTGGAGGAAGAGGAGGAGGAGGAAGAGGAGGGGCGGATGAGAGGAGGAGCGAAAACCTAGACGGACCGATGGACGGATGATGAAGTTCATTCAGTTTTATTGTTTCCATGGTTTCTGCGTTTTCGTTCTTTAGTCTCGGGGATTTTAAGATTCATTCTTGGACAAGAATTTCTGATCATTTCAATTTTTGATAATTTTTTTTTTCATAGTTTTTTGTTTCTTTTTACACAAACTATTAATCCATAGTTACTAATTTAATTTGAAATAATTCTTGTTTTATAAATAGTTTGTTACATTTTTATGTTTTTCCTATTTTTCTAGAATGAAAGCAGTAAAAAATGATTTGTAAATGTAATTATTTGTTTAATTGTTATTAATTATTAGTTATTTTATATATTATTGTTATCATATGAGGTATTTTTGCCTATTTTTATTGTTTTAGCCATATTAATAAATATATACTATTTATTTATTAATAATATAGAATTCATTAATTTATTTTTTAATATTATTTTTTAGAAACAAACCATAAGAATTGTACTAATATTAATAATCATTTTATAATTGATAAATTGTATTATAGTGAAATCACAATAACAATACTAAATAATAATATTTAATATTTTTTATTTTGTAATATTATTATTAACTGCTTCATATATTTGATTTCTCAGTATCAAACATATGAAGCAGTTTGATAGTGTTTCATATAATTTATATATTAAATATATAATTTAATATATTTTTAAGGTGAATTATTCATTAAACATGAATTTATTTATTTACATATTGTTGGAGGAAGGAGACGTTTCCTGGATGTTCAGAGTGAAACTGCTTCTCTGTCCAAACACAGCAGAGGGACGTCCCCGTCCCCGTCCCCCAGAGACAGCGGCACAAAGGTGCAGTGCGGGTTGCCAGGTTGCTTCTGCGGGTTGCCAGTTTGGTGTGGGTGTCAGTATCGGGCTGAACAGACAAACAGCTGCAGAGAGAGACGCCAGCTGGACGTCCAACTCAGACGTCCTGTTCAGTTCGTCTCTGTTCCTCAGTGTGTGTGTGAACACACACACACCCCACACACACACACACACACACACACACTGAGAGGCTAAAGTGAAGGAGCTTCTACTGGACATGATGAGGATAATTACCCACAATGCCGTCTGCTGTTGGAGCTTTAGCATCAGATGAGACTGTTGCTTAATTCATGACTTCTTCTGTTTTCTTTAACTCGTTCATTCTTTGCTCTCCATCTTTTCTTTTCCTTCTCTCTTGATCTTCCAGATTTTTTATTTTGTTTTTGATATTTTTTCTCGCTCATAGTTGATATAAAACAGTTTTTTCCTTCTGTCCTCTGAGCCAATCAGCTGGCAGTTTCCTGGATCCTTCCCAGCCTCCTGATTGGCTGACAGCAGTGATGATTAGCGCTTTACAGTTAGCGCAGCTAGCTTTTAGAAACTCAAACATTAAGTTGTTTTTTTGAGTTCTGTGTTTTGGACTAGAGGAAAAGACAGCGATGCGTTCAGGGAACACCTGCAACGTTGGATAAATGCGATGCTTTCGGTTCCTCTGGAAGCTGCAGGTCTGATATGAACTCATGGATCTGCTCTAGATCCCAAATTACTGCCCATTTTCCACCCGCAGTCTGCATTAATGTTATTTATGTTTTCCTCCATGTTTGTTTAGTTTCCAGTGTGTTTTATGGTGGTTACCATGGTTACCTCGCTGCTAGAAAACTGTTAGCGCCCAGCTGGGGTTCGCATGTTCTCCGGTTCATCTCAGAAACGAGCGGGACGCTTTAATATTTACATGTTTACATCATAGATCATATCAGAAAACAAAATGACGGTGAGATCATCGTCCAGTTTAAAGCATTTATTTAATCTTATAATTTTAAGTCATATAGATTTATAAATATCTATAATAAACTTCAGGGAATATTTCAGACCGACAGAGTCCAGGAGACAAATTTAATCCTCACATGATTATTTGAAATATTTATTTTGAAGATCCGTTGATGTTTTTTGTTTTAGTGAGGAAGTTTTAGAGCCTGAATGTTTCTCTGTTGGCTAATAATTCTGCACATGATTCAACCAGAATCCAGTCAGAGGAAAACTTATTCACTGAAACGGCTCCAACATCGAACACTCACACACCGATGCATGCATGCTGCACATGCAAACTCATGCAAGGACACATAGCTTTCTATTTCTGTGTCTGTATCTCTTATTTCAGCCTGTTGTTCTCTGTTTATCAATTCACGTCCTGCAGCTCCTCCGTCTGAATTTATTATCCACGCTCCGAACAGCAGAGTTAAATCTGTAGTAAATACAGTCGTGCCGTTGTGTTCCTGCCTGGGCGACGACTCCTTCAGGGGTTATCAGAAATCTGTGAGATGGACAGCTGCACGTTTCCTCGGCGGCCGAGGTGGTAAAAAATACAGCGACAAAATGAGACGGCCAGGAGAAAACGAGCCGAGTCGACCTGATAGATGATGATCAAAAAGGAGCAGAGGACAGAGGAGGTGAAGATGGAAGGAAGGAACTGAAGAAATAAAGAAAAAAGATTAAAGAAACCAAGACAGTGAAGTGGAGAATAGAAAAATACAAAAACGGATCAAAAAATCTGAAAAAATGTGAAATTTCAAAAGTTGTGTAAATGCAGGGGTGAAGCTAAGAGGTGCCCTGGGGTGCCCACTGCCCTCTTCTCCCTGAAAATCTAATTTTGTTAATAAATTTTCATACAATTTAAATGGACCACTAAATATTTCATGGAATTTAAATATGGAAAAATAAAATAAAAACAAAGATTGGATCACATTTATAAAAGAGAATAAATATAATGTCTTTCTATTATTCATCTCTATATGTTTCTGTTTGCTAACAAAAGAGGTCAGTTAGAATGTCAGAGATTGGTTGAAGTCTAAAAAACAAGACATTTTTTTGCATGTTTCCTATGAAATAAAGGTTGAATACATTTATAACCATACAGTATAGTCAAAGTCACATTTATTACAGCGTTTAGCTCAAACAGCTAGCCTGTCAGTGCTTGTTCTGCTGAACCAATCAGCCAAAATGACCAGGTTCACCATTATGGGATGGTTTATATAGAAGCAAATTCATGAGTCAGACTGGCCTAGTCAAAGTCCAGATCTAAATCCAACTGAGAGTGTCATATAAATCAGAAAAAATCCCTTAAAACATCTTTAAATGTTTTTCCAGCTGCAGGTTGAGAATAAAGCCGTTTTTTTTTTATCAAACATGAAGGATTTATTATCACCAGGGTTTGTAGCGGCGGCTAGAAGCAGCTAGCGGCGGCTAGCAGCTGCTGCTAATAAAAACACTGCTGCTAGTCCCAGAACACGGTGCCCAGTTTATGATGTCTGAGCTGCAGAATATGATGAGTTCTGCAGGTTCTGGTTCTGGCTTTTATTCAGGCTGTAGGACTCTGGGCCGTCGTCCAGCTACGTGTGACTGCAGAAGTGAATCCCATTTCTAATTTGTTTTCCTTTCAGAACGTTTTCTTCAGGTGGAAAATGTTCCGATGGATCCTTTCAAGCTGTTATTGGAGGTTTTTGTTGGATGTGAAGCGTCTTTCTTCCTCCTGGAGGGTCTAACGACGCCATAAAGCATTTTATCTGCAACGCGACCTTGACCAGAATATGAACTGATGCCAGCTCTTATACGTGTGTGTGTGTGTGTGTGTGTGTGTGTGTGTGTGTGTGTGTGTGTGCGTGTGGTGTGTGCGTGTGTTAATAACCTCAGCCAACACAATCAGTCCGGACTGTAGCTGAGACAATAGAGCCCGTTAATACAGAAATGAGGATGCGCGCTCGCTCTGTGTTGACTTGTTTTTGTCTCCATGTTTTGACCTTTCTGGGATAAATGACTCTCTGGGTTGCCATGGAGACGCACGGTGTCCCAATGGGACCAAACTTTTTTTTTTTAACCGACAGTCAGTTTAGCTGACAATCCAGGAGTTTGAGATTCTGATAACAAAGTCTGAAAGCATCCAGTACGGGGGTCCATAAGGACCGAAACACGAGGCTGATGGGAAGGTTCTGGTACCGAACAGGTACCAGTACGGCCGTTATGATGTCATAACCTGCTTCAAACCATTAGCATCAAGCTAAATATTTCGGTAGCAAGCTAAATGTTTAACTTGATGACTGAATATCTCGATAGGAAGTTAAATACTTAGTTTATAAATTATGTATTTTGCTTCAAACTAAATATTTATTTTTTATAGATGTTCACAAAATCCACATAGATGTTTTTCGACAGTCCACCTCCGGTTATCAGCAAGTTAATTTGTATATTAGCTAAATAATTAGCTAGCTTGCTACCTATTTAATTTCAAACTAAATATTTAGCTCCGATCTAAATATTTTTTGATGCTACAACTAAATAATTAGCGTGCTAAGTATTTAATTCGAAGCTAAATATTTAACTTGCTAACTAAATATTTAGCTCAAAGCTAAATCATTTCAAATAACATTTTTAGCTTGCTAACTACCTTGCTAACTATCTTATTTGAAGCTAAATATTTACCTTGCTAACTAAATATGTAGTTTGAAACGGTGACATCTTTAAATGAATGAAAAACACAAAGAAAATACGACTTTAAAAATGAAACTACAGTTTTCTCTTTGTGAGGCTAAATCACCTACTTACTGCTAAACCTTTTCCTACTGACTTCTTCACCTGCAGATACATTTTCTCTGAGTTACTGAATGAAAACGTTGAGTTGTGTGAAGTTCTAGCTAGTCAGGAAGCTAACTACTGCTACGCTGTTAGCTTCAGGTCTGGAGATGTTTCTATGTTGGAAAAACGCAGCTGATGTTCAGCGTCGCCTCTTTGTGTAACCATCTGTGTTTGGGTTGGATGTGGGTCAAAGGTCATCCACATGACCTGAAACTATCATCTTCATTAGTCGCTAGCTAATCGTGCTAGCTAATCCATCAGGCTAGCAGGAAGGTTTGATCAAACTCATAGAAAACCTTCAGTTTTACTCACATTTTTAATGGAAAACTCGAGGAAAATGAGAAAAATATTACAATTTCTCTGATTTCTTCATATTCTGAGTTATCAGCCTTCCTGCAGTCGCCTCGTCTCTGAGGTGAGTCAGGACAGGTGAGGAGCAGCAGGACGGCCTTGATGCTAACGCGCAGAGAGCCGCACGCCGGCCTGCGCTGGTCTGCAGGGCGAAGTCACACAGGTCCGAGTGTTCACCGAGTTAATGAGTCAGGCCCGATCAGTCAGGCCCGCTGGGAGCAGAACCGACTGATCCGAGTGGCTGTGACGGGCCGGCCGCGCAGAACACACCGCTTCACAGCCAAAAACAGAGTGAGACAGGAAACCAGAGAGAGAGACAGGGAACCAGAGAGAGAGACAGGGAACCAGAGAGAGAGAGACGGGAAACAGAGAGAGAGAGACAGGAAACCAGAGAGAGAGAGACAGGGAACCAGAGAGAGAGAGAGAGAGACAGGGAACCAGAGAGAGAGAGACGGGAACCAGAGAGAGAGAGACAGGGAACCAGAGAGAGAGAGACAGGAAACCAGAGAGAGAGAGACAGGGAACCAGAGAAAGAGAGAGACAGGGAACCAGAGAGAGAGAGACAGGGAACCAGAGAAAGAGAGAGACAGGGAACCAGAGAAAGAGAGAGACAGGGAACCAGAGAGAGAGAGACAGGGAACCAGAGAGAGAGAGAGAGAGACAGGGAACCAGAGAGAGAGAGACGGGAACCAGAGAGAGAGAGACAGGGAACCAGAGAGAGAGAGACAGGAAACCAGAGAGAGAGAGACAGGGAACCAGAGAAAGAGAGAGACAGGGAACCAGAGAGAGAGAGACAGGAAACCAGAGAGAGAGACAGGAAACCAGAGAGAGAGACAGGGAACCAGAGAGAGAGAGACAGGAAACCAGAGAGAGAGAGACAGGGAACCAGAGAAGAGAGGAACAGGAGAGAGAGACAGGGAACCAGAGGAGAGAGAAGGAACGAGGGAGACAGGAAACCAGAGAGAGAGAGACAGGAAACCGAGAGGAGAGGAGGAGAGGGTACAGGGAACCAGAGAGAGAAGAGACAGGAAGGAAACCAGAGAGAGAGAGATGAGAGAGACAGGGAAACCAGAGAGGAGAGAGACAGGAACCAGGAGACGAGAGAGAGAGAGACAGGAACCAGAGAGAGAGACAGGAACCAGAGAGAGAGACAGGAAACCAGAGAGAGGAGACGGGGAACCAGAGAGAGGAGACAGGGAACCACGAGAGGAGAGAGACAGGGAAACAGAGAGAGAGGAGACGGAGCAGAGAGAGAGAGACAGTGACCAGAGAGAGAGAGACCAGGGAACCGAGAGAGAGAGACAGGGAACCAGAGAGAGAGAGACAGGGAACCAGAGAGAGAGAGACAGGGAACCAGAGAAGAGAGAGACAGGGAACCAGAGAAAGAGAGAGACAGGGAACCAGAGAGAGAGAGACAGGGAACCAGAGAGAGAGAGACAGGGAACCAGAGAGAGAGAGAGACAGGGAACCAGAGAGAGAGAGACGGGAACCAGAGAGAGAGAGACAGGGAACCAGAGAGAGAGAGACAGGAAACCAGAGAGAGAGAGAGAGAGACAGGGAACCAGAGAGAGAGAGACGGGAACCAGAGAGAGAGAGACAGGGAACCAGAGAGAGAGAGACAGGAAACCAGAGAGAGAGAGACAGGGAACCAGAGAAAGAGAGAGACAGGGAACCAGAGAGAGAGAGACAGGAAACCAGAGAGAGAGACAGGAAACCAGAGAGAGAGAGACAGGGAACCAGAGAGAGAGAGACAGGGAACCAGAGAGAGAGAGAGAGAGACAGGGAACCAGAGAGAGAGAGACAGGAAACCAGAGAGAGAGACAGGAAACCAGAGAGAGAGAGAGACAGGGAACCAGAGAGAGAGAGACAGGAAACCAGACAGAGAGAGAGAGACAGGGAACCAACAACCTGGTTTTGTTTTATTCAGTAAAATCAGGATGTGGTCGTGTAACTCAGTGTTCCCATCCTGGTCCTCCAGACTTGCTGCCCTGCATGTTTTAGGTGTTTCCTTGCTTCAGTCCAGCTGATTTGAGTTGATGACAGATTAACACATTAAAGCAGTGAAACCTCTAAAACATGTAGGACAGTGGGCCTTGAGGACCAGGCATGGGAAACACTGGTCTGACTGACCAATCAGTGTTGAGACGTTTCATCCATAAATCATCTTCAGCTCCTCATCGGCTCAGTTTGTTCCACAGAAGGAAAATCCAGAGAAATGAAGCGTTTATCTAACGAGACCTGATTCCTCGTCCCATAATGAGATGATTGAGAGAAACCTGGCGGTGATTCTCTGAGATAAAAACCTGCAGCAGATCCTGACGTGCCTTTTTCAAACAAACTTACATTTATGTTAGATAAAAAAATTTAATAATTAAACAATGTTTTTCTTTTTTACCTTGTGCCGCTAATCGCCTGCAACTTTTTACTCAGAAACAAACTTAGCAGGAAGTAAAATGGGACGAATCCATTCAACCGTCTTCAGTGCTGCTGGGGAGGCTGGTGACGCCGCAGCGGTTCTGCAGAACATTACATCACCAGATGTGGGGGAATCTCGTCCTGCATCGCCATGGCGACGCCCCGGTCCCGTCAGTCCTCTGGCAGCCGGGCTTGGCGTCCTGCCTGGATCCACTGAATAATGTCCGTCGGGTCGGCAGCGCTGTGACCGAACGCGCTTTCTCCTCTCAGACTAATTGAATTAAAGGTGCTGCGCTTTCCCACTGAAACACGGCACCTCGAATGCACCGCGTAGTCCATACATGTCCTGCTGGGTCCCATCAGGGTCCAATCAGGGTCCCATCAGCTCAGTCTAAAACTGATCGATTTGTCTTGTTGAGTCAACATTTATTCAGATCATTTCTGATGATCTGATTGGTCAGACTGAAGCACCAGCCAGTGGGACGTTTTCAGTGAGTCAGGGAAGCAGCGCTGCCCCCTAACTGCGCTGCCCCCTAACTGCGCTGCCCCCCAACTGCAGCCCAGAACGTCCAGGAAGTTCCTGGTTCTGGAGGAGGAATGGGTCGAGATGAACCAAGTGAAGCAGAACCATTCAGAGCTGAAGAGACTCGATACGGGCCGGTCCAGCAGAACTTCCCTTCAGAGCCCGTCTGCAAGTTACACTGTAAAAAATAAAATTTATTTAGCCTCTCATAGGAGAAAAAAAGGCAGTTCATTTTTCAAAGTCATATTATTCAATTTACTTATTAAATCTTTATCTAACAAGCCAGATAGTTAGTTTGTTAGCTAATT
>NC_036463.1:25004269-25056769 GCF_002775205.1 Xiphophorus maculatus
CAATCTAGGATACAAGGAGCTTTGGCAAAAAAATGAATGAAGCTTTGGCTAATTGTGAGTCAAAAAATAAGAAATAAAGAGCCTGTCAGAGTTCAGGATAGAGACGTTTTTAGAATAATGAAACATCGGCTGGTCAGAACAAATCAGGAAATAATCATATCAGTAGTAATTACTCTATCCTGAAGATGCATTGTAGCATACACTGTGAGCTTCTCTATGCTACGCTAACCTAGTTAGCTTAAAATTACTGATAGACAAAATATCTATATAAGAAACAAACCACAGTTGGGACTGGATTTGTTTTCAAGCTTAAAATGGATTCCTATAAGTTAGCAGCTACTACAGTTGCTACATTACCAGCTAATATGTTTGCTATGGGTTAGCAGCTTCTGTAGATGCTAAAGGTTAGCATCTATAAGGGCATCTAACTTTTATAGATGCTAAAGGTTAGCAGCTACTGTAGTGGTGGGCAGCTAATATTGTTGTTGCAGGTGAACAGGTGATGTAGTAGCTAAATGTTAGTCGCAGGTTTGAAGCTAGTTTAGTTGCTACATGTTAACAGCTAATATGTTTAAAACAAGTTAGCAGCCACTGGAGAATGTTGTTAGTAGTGTCTAATGATATTAGCCTTTATCTGGAATAATAAATAATGACTATTTGTTACACTGCTTTACCTAAAATGCTTTCTGAAGATGTTTGCTAATCTTTGGCCTTTTGATGCTAATTTGAGAAAATATGTAACCCAGAAAGTAGCATCAACCGTCCTTCAGTGTTCAGGCTTCATTTATTCCTCTAACAGATATTTTCATACTGTGTTTCTAATTACTACACAGTATGTATTTATTTATCTTTTCACTCATTGCCAGAAAGTAAAATCTAATTGTTGGTATGATTCAGTCCATGGCACCTTAAAGCTGCAGATTATTGACTGCATCATTCATACCTTCAGCAGACAGTTGTTGTTTTTATGGGATCTCCTGTTGAAACTGGAACAAAGACCAGCTGATGGTTCAGAAATGGAGGGAACCCAGAGCGTACAGTAGGGAGCGTCAGGAGGAGGTAGATGAGTTTCTCCGGCTGATTGCTGCCTGTTCGAGCCTCTGAGTGCAGCTCTAATGAAGAAGCCTGCGATGCTGTGGGTCGTCCTGAGCGGCAGGTCGCCGCCTCAGAGGACGTAATCAACCTGGCAGAGAAGAAACCGCCAAATCATCCTCACTCTGCAGGTCCTCGAATCAAACGCTCCTCATCTCATGATTTAACGATCCAAAATATTCTCAACAGGTGTCTGAACAGTCTGACATCCGATTACAGGAGGAGGCTCGCTTCTGGAGCGAAGGCATAAAAATATGAAAATACTCTGTTTTGGTCTGTTTGAGGCAGTTTAAAATACACTTTGGTTGATGAAGAGTGAAGCAGAATAACGATATGAAATGCTGGACATCTAAGTGTGTCGTCTGTGTCTGCAGCTGGTATACCGGGCCAGTTAGCAGCAGGATCAGGATGAGAAGATGGCTGGCTATGTGTTTCCAATGGGACCAGAGAGCTTTAAGCGCTTCACGCCGGACTCCCTGGCGGCCATCGAACAGCGCATGGCCCAGGAGGAGGCCCGACGCAAAAAGCAGTACCAGGAGGTACGTATGGACCCGCCTGGCGCCCGCCTGGGCCGGCACCCACCTGGGAACATTAACCAGAAATGAAAACAGGAAGTAACCAGTTAAACACCTCAACAGTTTGTTAGCTAACCCAGGTTAGGCTTTATTATTAGCTTACAGCCATCATTAGCTATAAATGAAAAATAAATAAGTTATTCTTATAAACATTAGAGGAACTCTGAAGTTAAACCTGTTAAAGTTTTCAACTGAAAACTGGAGGCAACATTTTGTTAAAACTGAAAAGTTTTAGTTCCTGAGTGAAGCTGCCCTCCAGCGACTTCAAGTCTGATCAAGTTGGTGTCAAACATTTGTGCAGCAAAAACTTTTGTTTGTGCCGAAATCATTTTAAAGATGTTAATAAAAAGGTTTCCAGAGGTCAGAGGTCGTCATCAAAAGCAGCACAAACGAAACATTTTGCTGCTCAAATATATTTAAGTTGATTGAAACCAAATTTAATCTGTTTGGAAGAAAGTGGAGGTCCAACTTCACTCCGATTAAAACCCAGGAGGATTTTGTTTTGTTGGGTCAAATCGTGATGCTAAGCTAACTGACGCTACATTAATGCTCTGTTCAGAGTTTAAAAAAAAAAAAAAGAAATTCTTTATTTATTTTTTGTGTAGTATTTCATACATTTCATTAAATGTGACTTCTGTGTGAACGCTTTCCGACCGCAAAGTGAGTCAGAGACCAGAACGTTTCCGCCACGCAGCAGCGCTCTGTTTACGGCAGTAAAGATGGCCGCCGCCACCATCAGTGACGATGTTCGTTTTCTCGTCACCAGATCAGAACCAGACAAACAAAGTTTGCTTCAGCCGTCTGGTTATTTCATTATTATGACGCATCAATAATGTAAGAGTCGGATAAAATGCGTGTCGGTTATTTCCACATATAGAGGAACTTTATATGCAGATTTTTGGGGTGAGTAGATCTGAACCGGGCCGTTCAGATACGGCCCGGTTCAGATATCAGCAAAAGATATGAGCAAAAGATATGAGCAAAAGAAATCGAATTTTGGTCACATTTGGCAGTTTTACTCCAAAACAGGAAGTTCCTGTTCCCTCACTGAAAATACAAACAAAATGGACGAAGACAGACAAAACGCCATAATCATAAATGTTTATAAATGTTTTGTTTTCTAAGGACCTGGGCGATGTGGAGCTGCCCCGGCCCCGGCCCGACCTGGAGGCGGGGAAGCAGCTGCCCCGGATCTTTGCCGACATCCCGTCTCACCTGGTGGGCGTCCCCCTGGAGGACATCGACCCCTACTACTTCAGAGACAAGAGGGTATTATCCTGTCCACATGCTTCCAACCAGGCAGAAAATTAACTTTTCACAACAAGATCCTGGATTTATTTCCAGGTTTTGGCAGTGAAAGGCTTCCATACACCTGCTCTTGAAATTCAAAACAATTATTCTAAGAAAAACTGCTAAAACCTGCACTACTTATTATTATATCTGCATGTGAAATATGAAACGATTCTTTATGACTTTCAGCCAGTTATGTCAGAACGACTTGTTTTCTCTCCAGATCTGCAGGTTTGTTCTAAACTCCTGGATGAGTCCAAACATTAAGCATCTAAATAATCCTGACCTCCATCATTCATTCATGTCTATCTCATAAAAACAGCAGCAACAGATTGTTTCTTTTTCTAAGATTGGGTCATATAGAAGAAAACGGTTAAATCGTTTTTTGCAGTGAAGCGTTTCTGTTTTTCTTGCAGACTTTCATAGTGCTGAACAAAGGGAAGGCCATCTTCCGCTTCAGCGCCACGTCGGCGCTCTACATGTTCAGCCCGTTCCACCCCATCCGCCGGCTCGCCATCCGGATCCTGGTCCATTCATATCCTTCACTCTGCTGGGGGTCAAAGGTCAGTCAGACTGGGTTGGTTTGAACTGAACCCGGTTGGACCCGATCTGTCGAGGCAGATCTGTGCTTATTGGAGTTTAAAGAACAGACGGTCATAATTAGACGATTAAAGGAACATTTCACTTATTTTACTCCCAGATATCAGCGGCTCAGTAAATGTCCTGGTTTTTAGTCCATCTGTGTTTTTAAACAAGCAGAAACAAGAAGCTGTTCAAACATCAGGAAACAGATTCTTGTTCTGACTCTAATCTCCACTGACCACAAACATCTCTGCTGACTTTTAATTTCAGATAAAACTCACTTGTTCTGCTCCCAGTCCAGCGATTAGCGCTGCCTTTAAATGGCAGCGAATAGATGGTGATGTAAGTGCATTTCCTCCATTAATCAACAAAATAATTAAGCTACTTTTTCTAAAAGCACTTGCTGCTGAAACACCAGCACACTGACTTATCCCATTAAAAGCTCAATTATGGCTGAAAACAAATCTATTTTCTCTCCTCCGAACATTAACAGCTCAGCAGGCTGGGCGGCTCTGCCTGGATTTAGAGCTGGAAGAAAACCACGAGTTTGTTCTGGAGGATGAATGTTTTTATTTCAGGGTGTAGAAAAGTCTGGTTTGGTTGGTGAGGTGTGAATGCTAATCGACCTCTGACCTCTGGTCCGCCTACAAACCTCGGTCTGGGTTCGGTTGAAGTGAACTGGTTTGGTTTGAATGTGAACGCCAAGAGGAACAAAAGCAGGAAGTAGACTACAGCGCAGGGCATTCTGGGTAAATATAACCAAAGCTAACATGTTAGCCTAGCGCTAGCAGCAGAAATGGCTCCTGGTCTTCAGCCAAAGACTAAAGAGAAATCCTCCAACACTAAAATCCTCCATCTTGTTTCCATCTGGTGAAGAAGGAAGTTGCTCTCAGTGTCTTCAGAGGTTTTTGTGTCGTTTCCTTCAGTGGTTCTTGGTGCAGCGCCCCCACAGGCCAGGAGGGGAACAGGTTGGTTTGACTCAGAGCCTCTGAAGCTACATGTTAGCATTTAGATGCTATATTAGGCTAGCATAGCTTCACTCATTGGCTAACAACTTGAACACAACAATAGTCTTTTCTAGTATCCAATCAGATTTAGTCATAAAATAAATATTTGTCAGATTCCTTCGGTTTGTTCATCACTTTAGTGTTAAATTAAATTATATTCTGTATTTATGTTTTCTGTCAGTTGATGTAGTTCAGATTATTGTTTATATTTTCTCAGATTTTTCCAGACAAAATAAAGTCTGAATTATTGTTTGGCTTTTCTAAGCCGTCTTTCTGCTGAACTCAAGTTTGTAGAAATGATGTGAAAATAATAAATCCCTCCTCTGCTGATAACTTGTATTAAATGCTGTTAATGTAGTTGAAGTAATTCCAGGGTGATAAATAAAATGTAGAGGATTTTTAAAAAATTATACTTCATTAAAATAAAAACAAAAGCTGGCAGCGCTGCTCCCATTTAGAAGAATAAAAGTGTCTCAGAGCTTTTAGGCCCACACATCATTAGTCACTCAGGCTGTTGAATCGCTGCTGCTGCTGCTGCTGCAAACGGCCAGGAATCTCCTGTGACGAGTTTTAACTGGACGGACTCCAGACCGGGCTGACGGACGGGTAACGCCTCAAAACGCCCGCCGACCACAAACAGCAACAGGAATTATTGACCGGCTTTAATCAGAGCAGATCTGCACACACACACACACACACACACACACACACACACACACACACACACACACACACACACACACACACACACACACACACACACACACACACACACACACACAGAGAGAAAAAGGTTAAAACACAGCTGGTCTGAGGATAAAAACTGGACTCCCTCCCTGTATTTACCAGAACATCTGAAAATGTTTAAATTACAGATGAATTCAATCAGAAATTATAATCATAAAATCAGAATTTCTTGACATGGAAAAGTTTAGGAAACTCTGCTTTAATAAATGAGGCTTTTAGCAAATGGAAGTAATTTTGGTGATTCTAGTTGAAACAAGAGAATTTTAATATGATTTAACTAAAGACAGGAGAATAAAAGTATTTACCCAAAGGACCAGCGTCTATATTTGGTAGTGACTTCCTGTTTAAGACGCTTCGATTCTGTGGTTTAATTAATTCAGGGTTTATTATGTTTTATCCACTTTAGAGCCCAATAAAAATGCTGATTTTATTTATCTTTTAAAGAATTGATTTTCTGCCCCTATAATCAAATTTTGTGACCTTTGACCTTTGAATGTAAAGAAAACAACTGAGTGAATCTCTTGTTCACCGTTAAATCTTCATGCTTCATACCAGATGTTGGTGGTAACTGTGGATCCAGAACCAGAAGGTTCTGGTGCGTTGGCCCCGCCCCCTTTGGCCCCTCCCCAGTTGGCCCCGCCCCCTTCATCCTCAGACCAACATGTCAGACATTACTTCACACCTCTGCCTCCTTCCTCACCGGCTATTTTTACAGCGGGAAGCGGCTGGAGGCCGCCGCGCCGCCGGACACGCTGCCGTCGTCACGGGGATCGGTGGGTGAGGAGGTCGGCGGCGAGGTGTGGAGTGTGTGTGTGTGTGTGCGTGTGTGAAGTGGACCTTCAGTCCGGTCTCTGGAAGTGTTTGTAGAGGATGAAGTGTGTTCTGGAGGGCTGCCCGACCGCTGCGGCGCCACCCTGACAGGCTGCGGCGTGATCCGCGGACACACTCACTAATTCTCCATCAGGACCGCTTTTATCTGACAGAACCCATCCAAACGGGTCCGTCACTTCGGCACTGACCGCCCGGCTCCGGAGGTGTGAGAAACAATCAGCCGAGATGGAGGTTCTGGTTTTGAGGAAGGCAACTGAAACCACAGAACCAGAGACCAAAACAACCAGAACAGAATGAAAGTTCTGCCAGAAAATACTAAAACAGGATGTTAAAGTAGAAAAACATGGAAACCTGATGTTGGTTTTCTGACCCGTTGAGTCTTTAATATTCAGCTTATTGTTTATATTTCAACATTTTTCAGAACCATCACAAGGTGATTAAGTCTAAATAACAAAACAGCACTCAAGATTTTAGTATAATATAATAATAATAATTATTATTAGAGTAATGTATTTTTCCCAGAGAAAATGAACGTGGCCCCAGCAGCTTGGTTGGGGTCAACACCGACTGTCCAGGGATAAAACCGTCTCACTCAGAAACGGCGTGGCGGTGAGTCGGGTTGGAAGCGTTTCCTGTTGCTCAGAGCAACTCGTGCTTCACATGTTGCTGTAAACGACTCAGAAAACTAAATCTGTCATGAGATGCTTTTTATTTTTGCTTAAGAGCCTGAGAAGTTGGGGCGTGCTGTGGTGGCGCAGGGGGTTAGCACGCCCCACGTTTGGAGGCCTTAGTCCCGACGACCTTTGCCGCCTGTCCTCCCCCCTCTCCTCGCCCTCCTTCCTCTCAGCCTACTGTGGAAAAAATACGAGCCGCTAAAACTCTTCAGAGAAAAAACAAAGAGCCTGAGAAGCTGCTAAGCTGCTGAGTGTTTTCCCTCCTTCTGATGTCAACATTTGGCCCCGCCTCTCGGTGTCCATTGGCCCCGCCCACTTTGCTGTCAGGGGGCGGGGCTAAACTTTAGCATGGTTTATTTACAGTTAAAGTACTTCCTCCCTAAAGGGCTGGTTCCCCAAAAAGTACCTGGAAAAACTTCCTGCAACTCACCTTGCTACACTAGCAACTACAACTATTGATTGATTGATTGATTGATTGATTGATTGATTTAACAGACTTATGATCCACATAGACAGCAAAATACAAAGACACATAATACACAACAACAATAAAATCACCAGTGTGTTTAGAACTTATAAGGAGAATTAATTTTGTCAAAGTGGGGTGATGTTGAGCGCTTATGTCTAATCAGTATCTTACCTACAGTTTATTCTCTTATCACCTATATTTAGATAAAATTAGGTTGTTTTTATCAACTGAAGCTTCAGTTTGACCCGTTTCTTGGTTGTTGGTGGTTTTAACCCAGAAGACAAAATAAACATCGACCTGATCTGGTCGCCTGGAGGGGAAAGATGGCAGAACCTGTGGAAATCAGAAGTAGAAATGAGGCAGTGGGAGGAAGATGGATCCTGTGGAGGAAGTGGGAGGAGTAATGACATTAGCTGTACGGTGGCCTGGGAGGGCCACAGCATCAGGGCTACCATTAGCTGATAATTAGCCTCTGGCTGCGCGGCGTGGGGACGTTTGTTTGTCGAGCGCTAACCGTATTATCTCACCAGCTGCCAGCCGCAGCTCAGTCAACAAGTTTTGAGTTTGGGCCGCTCTCGCTCCGGCAGCAAGTTCCTTCTGCCAAATTACAATAATTATGATTCATTTATAGCCGTGATTGACGGCTGCGCCGGCTTCCTCCACCCAGCGCGGCAGGTGAAGGTGATATTTAACCTGTTCTGCTGCTGCTGACACTTTGGAAACTTCCCACTCCCCATTATGACATGATTAGAGTGGGCTCTCCTGCGAGGGGGGCGCTAATGGCAGATTAATTTGCTGTATTGAAAGTGGCAGGAATCAGAGGGAAGCGAGGACTCTTCATCTTTATTTAGCTCTAATGAGACGTGGAAGGTAAACTCCTCACACTGACGGGCTAAAATCTGCCGCGCTGCTTTTATATGTCAGAGTTTAGCTGGAACTCAGAGAAAAGCTGCAGTTCCCCGAATTTTAACAAAATGGCAAAGACGTTTTACCTCCGTGACTAAGAGCTGCAAATTACAGAAAATGACTGTAAATTCAGAATAATTGTTTTTCTTTTTGTGTCTAACTCTGACCAATGACTAACCAGCAGCCGCAGCCTGGTTTTAGCTTCTCATGTTTTACTTTGAGGTAACTTCAGACTGGATTCATGTTCTGCTAAAAGCAACCAGCTGTTAAATAAAACAACCAAGATTTTACATGTCTACACTGACCAGCAGGTCGTTAAAGGTACAATTATCATTAAAATACCAATAAATTTACATTAAATGTAGAAAAAATACTTTTGAAAATGTCAAAATTTGGCCAAACTGAAAACCCAAAACTAAACAGGTTTGAATGTACTTTAACTGTGTAAAGTTAATATTTAATATTATGAATAAAAACAAGATTCTGAATTGAAACTTGAAGTTTTTAGAAAAACCAGAATGTGGTCCGTTCAGTTTGACTTTGGAGGGAATGTCTTATTTTTAGAAAATAGATCTCCATTTTATTATTATTATTATACTTTCTAATGTTCTAAATGTCCTGTCTTACATTAGTAACGTTCCTCAGGGACAGATTGTAATGTAGGGACAGATTGTAGCCACTGCCCTGTAAATATCTCGGCCTGCTAGCATTGGACTGGTTTCACTTCAACATCAGTAAAAATACTAAAAACCAACAAAGATGAAGAAAACTTCCCACTTCCAAAGGAAAACTTTGAGTTTCTCGTGTTGGGGATCCCAGCTGGAAAGGAGCGCACACACCTCCAGATTGTGCATGTGAGGCGGTCTCCATAGAAACGAGTCGTCTTTGTTTTCCTGTCAGTCTGTGTTAAATGTGAGACGTTGTTCCTCCTTAACCTGCTCACTTTGTTCAGTTTGTTCATCATGTGCACCATCCTGACCAACTGCTGCTTCATGGCCATGTCGGAGCCGGCCAACTGGGCCAAGTACCTGGAGTAAGTACCAGAACCGTCCCGCCTGCAGGGGGAGCAGACATGAGGAGGAGGACGTGGCGATGTGATGAAGATGTGTTTAATGAACAGGAAGCGGCGGCGGTTCAGAGGTGAATCGTGTGCAGCAGAAACGTCAGGCTGCAAATGTCAGAGTCTGGAGGAAACATGTCTGAACCCATCAGGCTGAGCAGAGACTCAGATTAACTGAGGCTAACGCTGACAGCTAAAGCTGCAGCTTTTTGGCCCTTAAAGGGACCCATCCGTTAAAGTTTCTGCCTGACGTGACTCTCTGTGCTCATGTCTTTCTCCGCTTCACTTGGTGGCTCGGACAAAATAAATAAGTGAAGGCTGAGCAGCAGGAGCTTTTATCAATATTTATCCGTCTGTTTCTTATTTATTCCTCCTCTCTCTCTGCTCTCGCTCGCCCGCCCAGGTACACCTTCACAGGTATTTACACCTTCGAGTCGCTCATCAAGATCCTGGCCAGAGGCTTCTGCGTGGGCCCCTTCACCTTCCTGAGGGACCCCTGGAACTGGCTGGACTTCAGCGTCATCGTGATGGCGTGAGTTACACACACCTACACACACACACACACACCTACACACACACACACACACACACAGACACACACACACACACACACACACACACACACACACACACACACACACACACACCAAGGAGTCCAGGAAGGTTTTCCTTCAGCCATCAGGCCGACCAGAACCAGAACCAGAACATTCTGAGCAGAAGTATTCACACCCTTTAAACTTTTGGGTCTGGAAGCAAAACGCTGCATAGTTTACAGAATTTGATGAAAAAAGTCTGAAAAGTGTGGCAGGCATTTGTTTTCTTCCCCCTTTTACTCTGAGACCCAGAAGTAAAATTGCTTTGCTTTGATCTGTTGCATCAACCACTGATTTAATATAATATAAAGTTTGGGAATAAAATGACTTTAAATATAAATAATAAATAATTTGCTGAGAAATTAAGCTGGAAACTTGAACTCAGAATCAAAAGAAATAAATAGAAATTAACTTAAAAACACAGAAAACTATTTTATTCTTAGTCTTAATGCATCTGGAACAAAATAAAAACATTCACTCTAAAACATCTAGAATCCCAAACTCTAACAGAAAATCTGTTTTAGAAGCAAAACACTAAAAAACATTTCAATATTAATTTACTTTTATTCTTCTAGAATATAAGATCCTTACAGAAACAGAAAAAGCAAAACACCTAAAGCTACACAACAAATTAAATAAAACGGCAGATATAAAGATTAATTATGAGTTTGTTGCAAATATTTAATGAAACAATAAAAACAATTAGAGGTGAGACAGGAAGTGATTTCCCAGGAGCTTTTATTGTGAAGGAGCTGAAGGCTGTGTGTTTTATTGTGAAGGAGCTGGAGGCTGCGTGTTGAGCTTTTATTGTGAAGGAGCTGCAGGTTGTGTGTTTTATTGTGAAGGAGCTGCAGGTTGTGTGTTTTATTGTGAAGGAGCTGCAGGCTGCGTGTTGAGGAGCTTTTATTGTGAAGGAGCTGCAGGCTGCGTGTTGAGGAGCTTTTATTGTGAAGGAGCTGCAGGCTGTGTGAGCAGCTGAGCCAGCAGAGCGGCGGCTCTGCTGGGATTATTGTGGAGGAATTAAAGTGAAAAGCTTTTCTGACGCTTCGCCTCTTTAAGCTCCAGTTTAAAAAGTTTTTCACGTCTCTGGTCAGTTTCAAAGCTTCTGCAGCGTCAGGAAAACGGACTGCAGAACCTCAGAACCAACGAAGAACCTGGACAGGGAGACAGAGGACGGACATGTGGACACAACACTGGAGGTTAAATCCTAAAGGTTCTGAACATTTCAACGGGTCAGAACCACCGTCAGAACCACCATCAGAACCACCATCAGAACCACCATCTGGACCACCATCAGAACCACCATCAGAACCACCATCACATCAAGCTGTGATTGTGGAAAAAACTGGAAAAAGGATCCAAATAAAAACGGATTCAGGAAAAATTAAACTTTCTGACGCGGTGAATCTTTGGACGATGAATAAATCGATGAATAAATAAATTTATTTATTCGTCCTAAAGAGAAATGAAATGTTGTGACTCAGATCATCCAAATGTGTTCAGTCCAGTAGCAGTCAATATCACAACCACCATGAAGCTGCCTCTGACTGAAGACTGTTGCAGCTGCTATGACATGCTAACAGCTCAATATCTGGATAACTCCATCAGTTCTTAGCTAGCTCTGCTGATCCACCTCCTTTGCTTTTGCTGCTCCTCTTTAAGTCTGTCTGGTTGTATCACTAGAGAGATGCTGGAGTAGGGGATGAGAGATGTTATAAGATAAGAGATCCGCCACATCGATGGCCGACCTGCAGCGTAACCATCAGAGTGAAACGTTTCAGAGACGCCTCCTCCTCTGGCGGAGGAACGTTGGCTCTGACCCGGTCGGGCAGAACCGGACCGGTCGGAGGGGAGAAACGTGGGAACGCAGTGAGGAAGGTCAGCAGGTCGCTTACGGAGCGATGGAACCGGTCCGTCTGTCACCGGTCCGTCTGTCACCGGTCCGTCTGTCACCGGTCCGTCTGTCACCGGTCCATCTGTCACCGGTCCGTCTGTCACCGCTCCCATCACTGATTAAATCACTGCAGCATCAAACCTGCTGAAATACGAGCCGTGATGGAGATCCATTAGCAGCTCCAGGATCAGATGACCGAGTTTAACCGAGGCCCAACAGGCCGGCGTCGCCTGGAGCCGGGCCGGGCCGGGCCGGGCCGGGTCCCATCAGAGGAGAAGATCACAGCTCAACACCATCCCATTATTTAACCTCTGAAAAACAATCACTGTTTGGCTTTTAACACTTTAAAACAGAGCAAGAAAAGTCATAGATAAACATTAAATTAGCAAAAATTAGCATAACAAATGTAAAAATAAACAAAAAATACTTAATCACTAAAAACTTAGCATGAAGCTTAATACTTTAGTTTTCAAAAACACATTTTAATTTAGTTTTCCTCAAAAATATTAACACTTCAGTTACCTTCATAATAATTTTATTTTCCAATTTTCTGACAACATTTTTAAAAATAATTTTACTTCTTTGTGCTAAGCTAACGCTAATGTTAGCCTAACTGCTCTAAAGATAAAACTTGCTTGATAACAAAGTGTTCAAAATGTAAATTCTTCCTAAATTTGATTTATATTTCATGTTTCGGAAACATTTTGTGATAAAATAACTAAAATCTACACGGTTCTGTTTTACTTTAGTTGTGATTTTTGAGTTTCCACTCTGACTAATCATTAATGTTATTTGGTACTTTAGAAAAACTTTGGACCCTCATTTCTTGTGTTTTTCCAAGTTAAATGCAAAAATCTGAAAATATTCTCTAAAACATGTTAAAACTGCAAATACAGTTTAAATAAAACAAACTCCATATTTGGTGTGAAATTTTATATGACATTTATTGATCTAATTATTTCATAACGGTTAACGACTCCCACTAATTTATAGGATTGTTCGACTTTCTTATCTTTGTCTTCTTTTGTCGTTTGTTGGAAACCACCGTCCTGCTCCCTGCAGGATGTTAACAGAGTTTATCAAAGTAGGAAACCTGCAGGCGCTGCGAACGTTTAGAGTGCTGAGAGCCCTGAAAACTATCTCAGTCATCCCAGGTAAGGCCTCACCACCAGGGGGCGACATGGGCAGCTCATTCAAAGAGCAGCAGAGAGTTAGCTGTGAACGTCATCCGCTGTCCGTCCGTGTCTGCCATGTCCTGCAGCTCCAGCCTACCTGCTCACCCCCCACTGTCCGCCCTGTCAGAGGTCCCAGGTCACCTGATCTGTCTTAAAGGAACAGTACAGAAGGAAAAGTCAGATAAGGCTAAGCTGAGCACCTGGTCATTAGCTGGAGAACCAAGGAAATATTCCTCTACCTGTGGAATTTATTCAAATTTCCTTTCACTCCTAGAAATGTTTGCTTTTGTGATGCTAACGTTTGGATTAAGTGTTTGCTAAAAATTCAATAAAATGCGAGTAGCTAAGAAAGTAATGTAATCTGATTACCTCAATAGTTACATGATAAATCTTTTTTATGCACACAATCCTTAAATGAAAGTGTTTCTATTTTTATGATAATTGTAATTAGCATGTAATGCACAATTTTGCTTGAATTTTTTAAAATCTATTTTTGCTATTTTTCCGGCACATTCAGTGTTTTTATTTACAGCTAAAATACGTATTAAAGTTTCCTAAAACTTTAAATCAGTCTATTACAGAGAAACGTTTCAGGCAAATTTAGCCAATTAGCCATTTGCTAGCTAACATTTTGATAAAATGACTGGCAATAAAATGCTGATGAGCTAATTGGAAGCTAAGTTAACAATTAAAAATCATAAAGATCATTTATTACAATTTTAAACAGTTTGTTTCATTCTATACACATGCTACATGTGTGCGGTTAGCTTGTATTGTACTAAATATTTGTGTTGTTTAATATTTCTAAAGCAGTTATCAGTTTAAAGTCAAAGTAAACAATAAATCCTAAATATATCGTTTAATACTTTGTTGTTTAAGCTAGCAGGTATGTTTAAACGGAACATCATACGCTATGACTTTATGCTAATTACAGTTAGCATGCTAACTGTAATATTTGCTAGATATTTTTTATTTATTGTCAAATTTTAATGTCTTGTTTCTTTTCCAACACATTTAACTAAATATGAATAAATAAAAAAGATTTAACATTTTTAGCTTTATTTTGCTAATTAGCCGTTTGCTAGCTGACAAAACGAGCAGCAAAATAACAAAACTATAATAATCTGCCCAGCATACCAGAAGCAAACAAAAGTTAGATGACTTCTGCTGTGAATATTTGTTTTTGAGAGCCAGAGGATGAAACTGTAGTGAATATTTCTCCAGTCTGGACGGTGTGAAGCTTTTCTGTCTGATTTCTCCTTCCTCCTGCGGCTGTAGAGGCTCCACAGCTCTTCCTGTCTCTGCCTGGATCTCCGTCTCTCTGATTATCCCTGCGTGTCGGCTCGTTGCTCCATGTGGTCACATCCTTCTGTGTGTGTCTGTTTTTGTGCTTCTGTCTCCCGGCTTGTTGCAGATATGTCACTGAGTTTGTGGACCTGGGTAATGTGTCAGCCTTAAGGACGTTCAGGGTGCTGCGCGCGCTCAAAACCATCTCAGTCATCCCAGGTGAGAAACACGAGGGAAACGGAGCGCCGCCCTCCTGACCCGCCGAGCTGCTAGAAATAAGTGGCTGTGTTTCATATCTCTTGCTGCATACTCCCTGCTGAAGCTGCTCTATCTGCTCTGTCATTCCTGGAAATGAGCTCAGAGGTAGTATGCAGAAACGTGAGGCGTTTATTGACACTGTGTGAGTGGACAGCAGAGGCCAGAAACGCTTTTTTACCAGCAGCAGAGGAAGAGCGAAGGACCAGCTCCAAATGGAGGATTTTAAATTTGAGCTGAAATTAGCTAAACCCAGAAACACTTTTTATATGGATTATTGATGTGCAGATGATTGTTTCTGTCTTAAAATAATGGCAGATCAGTTTTGGCCAAAATGTTGATTTTCACAAACTTCTCTGCTTCATTTTCATGAATCTTGCTGCCAGATGTTTTCTGTACTCAAACCGTCCAGGTTTGGCTGAGATTTCAAAGTGGAGCCTAAAAATTTCCTACACTTTTTGTGACAAATTCCTTCATTTCCCACAATGCCACTGGGCTGGAAGCGAACCTGACATACCGAGTCCAGTTCTGGTTCTTCCTGCAGGACGTCGGCCCGTTCCTGATCTGTTTGGATCTCCAGTTTCTCCAGTTAAATATTTTTACTGGGAGGTTTTGGTGATTAAAATGTTCAAACTGTCATAAAAACTGAAGCAGAAACGTTTGAGTTTAGTTTAAATGATTGATATTAATTTATGATTTGTCTGAATCTGAAAGAATAAAATGAAACTGATTAGACTGTAGATGTTTTCCTTTCCATAGACGTGAGAATGAGTCAGTGGTCGTGTCGCCGTGCCGAAGTTTCGGGTCGCTCTGTGTGTCCACTCTGCATGTCGGTGTTCTGAACAGCAAGGCGCCTTGTTGTTCCCCTGTGGTTCTGTTTTAACTCGGTCATTAGCCAACAGACACTGGAAACAGGGTCAGCTCTGTTTGTAATGAAGCAGCTGAACAACATTCAGACCCTGGAAACGGAGGAGTTTCTGACATGGTAGCGTTTGGACGGCTGTCAGCTTGTCTGCTCCCTCTGTTCACTTCTCAGTGTTTGTTCCTGTTGTTCTGACCCATTTCCTCTGTGTGTCTCAGTGTAACTTCAGGAGTTTAGAGGGTGAACTTGGTGATTTTCAGCAGAATCATTGTCTTATTTATTCTTTTATTTATGGTATAAATGCATGATTATTTCATTTGTTTATTACCTGAATAAAGATGGCCGCCCCTCAGTTTTACCTCACTAAAATCCTGATCCAAAATCTAAGGCTTCTCCCTCCTGATGGTCCGGTACCAGATTTGTTTGGTGGTGAAGGGCTGCAGGAAATCACTCTAAGGGCCACAAATGGCCCCCGGGCCTCATTTTGGACACCTCTGAACTAGAGAGTCTGGTCCGGTTGGTGAGGTGTGAACGCTAATCGACCTCTGACCTCAGTCTGGGTTCGGTTGAAGTGAACTCTGGTTCGGTTTGAATGTGAATGCCAAGCGGACCAGAGAGCGCTCCAAAAGCAGGAAATGGACTACAGCGCAGGGCATTCTGGGTAAATACAACCAAAGCTAACGTGCTAGCCAATGCTAGCAGCAGAAATGGACAGTTGTTGAAGTTTTGGTTCCAGTAGAACCGGGTCTATCGGACTGTCAGGAGGGACAAACAGCCTAAACTCAAATGTTCCCTTTTGGATCAAATTCATCCTCCGTCTTGTCGCTGAGTTTGTGTTTAAACATTCATCAGAGGGCGGCCATCTTTTCCTGCTGTTTGACGTTACGGTTTAAAAGCAGCTTTAAGTATTAACCGGCCCCGCGGCGCTCCTCAGGCCTGAAGACGATCGTCGGCGCTCTGATCCAGTCGGTGAAGAAACTCGCTGACGTCATGATCCTCACCGTTTTCTGCCTGAGCGTCTTCGCCCTCATCGGCCTGCAGCTGTTCATGGGAAACCTGCGACAGAAATGCGTCCGCAGCACGGAGCACTGCATCAACGGCAGCCTGCCGGCCAACACCTCCTTCTTCTGCAATAACAAGACCTGGGCCTCCATCAAGGACTTCATCGAAGACGAAGGTGAGTCCGCAGGTCGGGCGGGTGGGTCGGTGGAATCAGAACTTCCTGTTGGACGCAGGTTGCTGTTGACGGTTGCTGGTTGCTCTGGAGATGTTTCTGTGTGTCAGAGCAGAGATGCTGCTGCTGCTTCCTAAACGGACCAGACAACGTCAGGTTGGAGCTGCGGCTGCAGCTGACGTCAGGGCACACACACACACACACACACACACACACACACACACACACACACACACACACACACACACACACACACACACACACACACGCTCAGTCTGCTCGGCCGTCCTTGTTCTCCATCATGTGGATCACAGACTGACGGTTATATGGACAAACAGTTCAGATTAATTCTCCTGATTCATTATTTTTATTTTTATTATTCATCCATGCAAAGTTTCATTTACCTTTAAAACAATTATCTCTTATTTTCTGTATTTTTGGAGTTTTTGTCTCTAATCTCTACATCAGGCATAAACTCTCCTAATTTCAAGGAATAATCAGTTTAATATCAGAGAAACATTTTGTTCCCAACATTGTAACAAAAAAACAAACCAATTTTTTTCACTAAATTTACTTTTTCATTGGAAAACAAAATCTGTAAATTTAGCCTTAAACACATCAATGTCCCTCCGAGTTTATAAAACCACAAACCTTTAAAAGATTCAGATTCCAGGCCGATGTGACGAAGGTCAGTAAATCTCACAGCGCAGCGTATCCCAGGATGCATTGCAGGCTGAAGGGAAGGTTTTTGTTCTTGTAGGAAAGCTGTTGTTAGGCTTTGTCACTTTTAATATCATTTTTGTAAAATAAATATAATTTATTTAATTAACGCCAACAGGCCGGATCTTTTTCAGGATGGACCCTGAACCTTAGATTGATTATTTTAGCCCAGTTCTTAGCTTAGGATTAGCTGAGTCTCTTTTTTTACTTATTATTCCCAGTTAAGCTTTTTTCAGCTCAATGTAACATTTCTTAACATGGAATACATTAAGTTAAAAAACTTAATGTATTCCAGCTTATCTTAGTTCATTTGACCTTATTTAACATTAGCTTAGCATACCTAAACATCGCTAGTATCGGCTCCGTTGATCATATCTAATCAACAGAGATGTGATTAGATTAGATTTTTTTAGATGTAGATGTTTTTTAATGTAGCCTGTTTACCATGGTTAAGCTTTTCTTTCTTTTGCATAACTTAGCTTACACTTACTTGGCTTTGTTTATGTTAGCTTAGCTAAACATAGCTTAGCTTAGCTTAGTTCATCCTGTCTTATTTCAGTTTAGCTAAATTATTCTTAGCTTTTCATAAAACCAGTTGTCATCATGTTATTGACTGAATCTATAAAAAATCGCCAAAATAATATTTAAATATTGTTTGAAATAAAGTTTCGGCTGCTCTGGATAGTTACTGTGTAATTTTATTGTCCATCATTTCTGTTGTTCCCAGAACCTTTCAGTGAAAACGGTTCCAGAAACAGAATAATAAAAATGAATCTCTTTTCATCAGGCTGAATGTTTTTGTGGAAATGAAAAGTCCAGCTGCTGCTGCATCAGGTAAACACCAAACAAAGGAAATGTTTCCACAGAGTCTCCAACATCCATTACCTTTATTCCACTTCAGACTCGACACAAAGACTTTAGTGAGATTTTACATCCTGACAACCAATCAGTCAATAACTCACTTTATTCTCTGATTTCTCTCATTATTAGATAAATAATCACTGCTGTTTATTCATGACGTTTAAAGATGGAATAAATTTGACTTTCCAGGAAGAATAAAACCACACGGCTTTCAGCATGTTTGGACTTTGACTAGGCCATTGAAACAGTTCAGTTCTTTAGGTTTTAAGCTTCCTTTGACTACAAGGTTCTGGGTTCTGGTGGCTGTAAAACGAGCCCACATCATGACTCCTCCTCCACCGAGCTGAACGGTTGGTTTGAGTTTTTATTTTGCTGTTTTTTCAGTTTGGTCTCCAAACTCGACGTATTCTAGATAAACGTCTCAGTTTCAAAGGTTTGTGCTGCTTTAAATGCCGCCATATTGTTTCTCTTCCGACTGTGACCTTTGACCTGCAGACTGAGGCCTGAATCAGGAGCTGGTTGTTTCTGTGTTGGGACGTTAGAGTCCTGGCAGGGCTGCTGCTCTCTGAGGCGTTTCTGTTCACTCCTTTTCTCCAGATCTGCTCCGTTGCCATAGAAAACATGGCCGCCTCCTTCGTTTCCACCCAGACGGTCAGATCGGCCTTCCTGTCGCCAGTCAGGCTGACTGGTAGATTATCTCCGAGTGCTGAAGTTTTGAGTTGTATTGAAAGTAAAAAACTAAATCTGTTCTGGTAAACAGTTTGTCCAGCGTTGATCTGACTCACCTGAAGGCTGCAGAGCGGCAGACTGCTTCAGCTTCCTGTTTCCTGTGACGGAAACATTCACCTGAGCCTCAGCTTCCTGTTTCCTGTGACGGAAACATTCACCTGAGCCTCAGCTTCCTGTTTCCTGTGACGGAAACATTCACCTGAGCCTCAGCTTCCTGTTTCCTGTGACGGTCGGTGAATGAGGGAATTGAACCGGCAGCCTGCAGGGTGAAAGTTTAGGTTGTGTTGAGTGAATCCAGATGAAGTTTACAGTAAAGGTGAATGTCAGGACACGCTCCTCTTCACTAATGCACCTTCTAAATGTTCGCTCCCAGTTTACCTCTGCATCCATCACAACAAATAATTGTCCCCTGCGGGTTGCCGTATCGACCCCTAAAAGCTGCTGTGAAACCTGAGAGGTGTGGGGCGGCGCAGCCTGGACTGGACCGGCCCGGCCCGACCCGGTCCGGTCCGGTCCGGTCCTCAGTCTGCCGATCAATGCAACACGTTCTCTCCAAACATTTCCCATCAGGCTTTGCTTGTGCTGAGTCAGCAGGTGGGTCGGGTTACAGGGCGGGTTGCGTCTTACCAGGTGAGCGGTTCTGATAAACTCATGATCTGATTGGTTCTGGACGTTTTGCTCTGATTGATGAGGCAGAACCACCTGGACCGCCGGTCCTTTGACTGGTCCCTTCCTGCTGATGAACAAACCGCCGGATAATTCACTCCGGACTATAACTCTTCCTGCTGTGTGTCAAACCTGCAGATTTTCTCCTGTAAATTTATCTTGTGCTGATGAAAACGCTGCGGCGGAGGACAGAGGTTTATTCATCCCTGACAGGATAATTTGCTGCTCTTGAGTTTTTAAAGAGGAATGAAATTAGGCGCTCTCCTTCAGGCGTCCCGTTGAGACAATTTTCTACATTTCTGCAGCTCAGTGAAATCTTCCCAGATGGTGGTCTCTTTGGGAAAAATGAATCTTTGTACTAAATGTCAGAGCGAGTGCTAATATGCATTCATCTGGTGACGAAGAACATGACTGTTGAACATCAGGTGATGCCATGAAGTGGAGGAAAACACAGAGAGACTCCAGCCTTTGTTTCAGCAGCGGTTCGTTTGCTGCGACGACCTTTGAACATTTACGCAGAATAAATCGTTTATCGTCTTTAATTAGCTTAAATTCTCTGTTTCTGGTAAACTGGCTCTTCACCTGCTGAACAACAAACTGCAGTTTGCTTTGTTTTCCTCTGAACTCAGTAAAATAACAGCCAGATGAAACTTATTATGTGAGTAAAATATTATCAATGTAACGTCAAATACATGGAAAACCGACGGCTGCAATAAGAATCTCAACAAAACAAGATTAAATTAATAAAACATAGTTCATGTTTTAAAGGAAATGCTAGTTTATACAAGGTTATATTTCATTTTTAAGTAATTAAATTGGTTTCTGAATGATTTTCCATCTGCATAATGATAAAGGTAAATCTGGATAAGGTGAGGCTAGCTTGCCCTATGCTAACCTAGGCTAAGGCTAGCTAAGTTTAGCTAAGCTAAGGCTCACAAAGCCAAACTGAGGCCAGCAATTCAGCTTAGTATAATTTAAAAAATACTTTATTTATCCAAAAACCGAGATAAGCTCCTCCGAGTCGTAAAAGCAGTATCTTGTTGCCATAGTTACGTATTATAATAACTGTGTGAAAGTAAAAACGATCCAGAACCAGAGGGACAAAATGTTCAATCACACAATTCAACCAGAATATGAACAAAAATATGAAGGAAAGTCTAGAAAAATAAAAAATATATTCTAGAAACAAAAACAAAGCAGGTTAAGCTAGGCTATGCTAAAGCAAGCTAACAATATGCTAGCTAAACCAAACGAGGTGAAGCTAAAGCATAGCTAATCTCAGACACACTGTTATAAATAATAAAACTGTTTATGTTTAATAACTAAAGACGTTTTTGGACTAAATAATTTTTTACTGAAATACGTTTGAACGTCTGTTAGCTTCGGTATTTTTAACTGGATTTAATAAAATAAATGGGACAAAATTATTTTGTGACAACAAAAGACTAAAGATCCAATTTAGAGTCTAATTTAAAACATGTTTTGTGTGTCAGCGAGTCCAGATGATCAGAACTCCTCCCCACCAAACTGGACCGGCTCTGCGGTTCTGTTGTTGCTGTGACTGCGGGACTTTTGGGCTTTTAAATTCTGTTGTCACTGTTCTGTCAGATTGGATGTTCCTCATGGAAAGAGGAGCTGGAAACACGACAGGACGGATTAACGTCCCAGAAGAAGCTGAAACACGGAGAGCCACTCAGTCTGGCAGAAAATGAGACGGGAAGAAGAAGAAGAATCCGGTGTCGGACCGCAGACCGGATCCGCTTCACCTGGTTTAATCTGTCATTTCCTTCCTAATCATCCTCAGATTATTTAATCTCAACGTTTCCCTGAACCAGTCTGGGCCAAACCCTGGTTTTGTTTCCAACCAGTAAAATCGTGTTGCACGTCAGGTTCTGCTGCTGCTGAGTGGGTTTGGGCCGCTCTGGTACCGGAGTCCTCCAGCAGACATTAAGGCGTATTAATGCCTGCGGTGGGTTTAAGTGTTGGATAAATGTTTAACAAAGCGTGTTTGCTGTAATGGTTCAGGTTTTATTGGCCGGCCGCTCAGACGGTCCAAACAGACGCAGCCGGTCTGATGAGCGTATTGATCCGCCGGTAACCGCGGGAGACGGGCAGGAAGCCGGGACAGACGGCCTCACGCCCTGTCTGCAGGAAGCTTTAGGAAAACAAAGCTCGGGTCTTTTATTTAAAAACAGACAGTTTTCCAGTTAAAGGTGTGAAACTTTTCCAAATATGAAACATCCTGATGGTGCCGTTCTGAATATTGGTAAAAGTTTCCATTTTGCAGCAGGTTTCCACTTCCTGCCTTGTGACGTTTACAGTAACTACAGTCACAAATGTGAACATTTGAACAGTAAACATGTTCATTGAGTCTATTTCTAAAAATCCTGATTTTGTTTTCCATGTTTGTTTCTGCTGCTTCAGTAAAACTCCATCAGGATGAAGTTAGTTTGTGTCTGGAGAAAAAGCCGTTTCAAAAATCTTCTGATTATTAAGTCACGATCAACCGCCCCGTTGCCTAGCAACCGGTCGGGTTGTTGACGTACCTGCAGGGGGCGCCACTTCTTCTGGGTCTGAATTAGTCAAAGATATGTTCAGTTATATAACTGTGACTCTGTTTGCCGCCATTTTAACTTGTATAATGAGAAAACACAGGAGGGGGCGTGGCCAGCAGCAGCTTATTTGGATAAAAGTGACAGAACCTTAAAACCTTTGACAGGAAGAGAAACCTGGTCATCTGAGACAGATCCTGACCTGTTAAAGGTTAAAGGTCACCTTTACGTTAAACAGGCAGGTTTTCTAAACATATTCACTTCATTAATGTAGAGACAAATTTAAACCAATAACTGAATCTCATCCGTTCCAACTGGAGGTTTGAGAAAACAGCAGAACTGAACTAGGACAAGTTTCTGTGCTGATGAAAGTAAAACGTTAATCAATCTGAATGGCAGACTAGACTGGACTTCTATAGAGAGGAACATGAGAATAGTTAAAGTAACAGCCATGATGTGACGTGGAGAGTAGAAGGAGAAAAGAGTGAAGAAAAGTGAAAGTTTGTCCTAATCTAAAGACAGGAAGCTCTGAGATCTCTGTGAGGAACAGGAAACAGTTCTGAGGAACAGGAAACAGTTCTGATGAACAGGAAACAGTTCTGATGAACAGGAAGCAGTTCTGATGAACAGGAAACAGTTCTGATGAACAGGAAACAGTTCTGATGAACAGGAAACAGTTCTAATGAACAGGAAACAGTTCTGATGAACAGGAAACAGTTCTAATGAACAGGAAACAGTTCTGATGAACAGGAAACAGTTCTGATGAACAGGGAACAGTTCTGAGGAACAGGAAACAGTTCTGATGAACAGGAAACAGTTCTAATGAACAGGAAACAGTTCTGATGAACAGGAAACAGTTCTGATGAACAGGAAACAGTTCTAATGAACAGGAAACAGTTCTGATGAACAGGAAACAGTTCTGAGCTCTGATCTTCTTCTTCTTCTCTTCCAGATAATTTCTACAAAGTGGAAGGAGCCAAGGATGCCTTAATCTGTGGAAACAGCAGCGACGCAGGGTGAGTCCGACCTGCCTGTAGGGACCGGTTCTGGTCCAAACGACATGATGGATGGATGGATGGATGGATGGATGGATGGTTTGGGTTTGGTTTCGTCTCTCCAGATGTTTCTATAGAGCTTCTGTTTCTAGAACTCTTTTATAAAATGTGTCAAACTGAAGGTTTGGAGTTAAATGAACCTTTTATTTATTCATTCTAAGAAATCCTCCACATCTCGTCACGTTTCTGATATTTTCTCTAAAATCACCATTAAACTCCCAGACCTGTTGATCAGAATCTGTTCCTGTGAGGTCCGAACGGTCCGGGTTTCTGTGGATCCGGTTTCATCCTAACTTTACCTCTTCAGCTGCTCAGAGACGCTGAGTAACGTTTAGTGGATTTCTGGAGCTGTGACCTCTGGAGCGCCGGATGTGCCGCCGTCCTCCAGGGTTTCCGTTCTGCTGCCGTCGTCCTAATTTGTTGGAGGATCCTTTAATATGTAGCTGCTGGGAAAACGTTCTGTAATACCAGCAATAAATCACCAGCGAGAGGCAGAAACACGCTGCCTCCTGCTCTCCTCCTGCTCTCCTCCTGGTCCGGCTCTGGACCGGTTAGAGGAGCGTTTCTGACTGATGGAGCAGCCGGTGGAGAAACGGTTCAGTGGAGGTGAAGCAGAGCGAAGGCAGCAGGAAGTATCAGGACTGATCTGAGCAGAACAGGAAGGAAGAATCACTGAACGTATTTATTTAGACCCAAGAAGAAGAAGAGAGGAGATGAAAGATGTTTGGAATCAGGAGGAACTTCCTGAAGTTTTATCTCTATCTGATGACGAGCTCTGGGTCTGCTGACCTTCATCGCCGTCCTGATGACTGTGTTTAACCTTTGACCCCGTCTCTGACTCAGCTGTGAGTCGGAGCGATGAGTCCTGTGGGCATTTGTTCTGCCGGGTCGGACCGATCCGATCCGAGTCAAACCGCTGGAGGAATCAGCAGCCATGACGGCGCTCTGAACCACCGCCTTGTTCACTTCCTGTTCTCATGAGAGATGCTGATTGGCCGAGCCGGAGGGCGACGCAGGCTGAGCCGACCCGGCCCGACAAACCGACGCTCCGTCTGACGCCGAGCTGGAAGGAAGAGCTGCAGGTTGATCAGGCTACAGGACGATGAGCTGCAGGTTGATCAGGCTACAGGACGATGAGCTGCAGGTTCTGTTTGGGTCGAGGATCTCGTGTTTTTATCGCTGCAGGTTCTCCAGTTGTGTCGCCGTCTTGCTGTGATTTGCTTCTTTAGACTCTTTTTGTTATTTTCAGTGCTTTTAATTCAGCTGAAGTGTTTATGACCTTTACTGGTTACCATGGAGATTTAATATTCAGTGAAAGCATATTTAGCTTGATATTTTGCTGCAGAAAGGAAAATTTAACAGCCTGAAGCTGGAGTACCTGGTGAGTTCCCAGCATGCACCTGGACAACATGAAGACTCTGCAGAATGGAGCCGGAATGGAACCGGAGCAGAACCGGACCTGGAGTGGAGCAGGAACCAGAGGTTCTCCTCTGCTCTTCCAGAGGAAGAGGTGACCTACAAATCGTCTGCAGAGCAGCAAACGTCCTGCTGACGTTCCTGCTACTTGCCCAACGCGGAGCGACAGCCTGCCTCGTTAGGAAGCTCGTTAGCGGCAGACGTGATGTCGCCGTGTAACATCTGACCTCTGAGGTCACCGTCAGGAAGTTGTTGAGTGCTGACAGGAGGAGCTGAAGGCGGCCGCGGGGCTGGCGTCAGGTCCGGTTTGGACCTGATGAGGCTGATTAATGAACACGGTTCCCCTCAGAGTTTAATATTCCTGGAAACGAAACAAATTCCCAACAGGAAAGCTGGAAAAGTTCAGCCCAGTCCAAAGATTTCTGTTTGAACGAGACGAAGCAGCGCCGGACCCGAACACCAGGGGGAGCTCTCTGAGAAACCACTGAGGCTGCTGTCCGGTTAGCACCAGCGTATCCATGGTAACCATCTGCTCTGGAGAGTTGGTCAGCCTGAATGGGAGAAGTTAGCAGCTAGCCGCTAACTCTTGTTCTGGTTCTGGTTCTGGTTCTAAACAGCAGATTTTTTGCAACTATTGGCTGTTTGGACAAAACTCCTTCACTTCATCCTCCCACTGGAACCAGAGTCCAAACTGACCCACTGATCCTCGTCCAGGTTGACTCCAGTTCAACCATTAACATGTCAGATTGTTTCCACCTTTTCTTCTGGTCTCTGCAGGTTTTAATGTTTCATCAGCAGATTTTTCTGCTTCGTTTTATTTTTAGAGACGTTTTTATTCCTCATGAAACTAATTTGGGACCAGAGCTTTAAATGAATGGCTGCAGGACGGCTCACCTGCTTTCTTCAGTTTTTTCTGCCGTATCTGAACTCGTCCAGACCGCTGCGATTGGACCGGGTTTGGATCCGGTCGGACCGGGTTTGATCCGCTGGCCGGTTCTGCTATAAAATCTGTGATGTTTCTGTTTGTGCCTTGCTGGCGCCCAGCAGCAGGAGGGGCCGGTAGAAAGGTGTGTCTTTAATCATCATTGACCCGGCTTGTTCTCAGAAAGACTCCGCTGTCATCGCAGCAGTTAGGAAGAAATATGGCCGCCGCGGCGTGAGGAAATGGCCGGCGGGGGGGCAGGTTTTCCAGGAACACGCCGCGTCACGCAGGCCGTATTCATCATTCCATTAGCCGGCCGCTGGTTGCCATGTTGACGCTCCAAACGCTCCGTGTTTCATTAAATCAGTTTGCTGCTGTGTGTCTGTCTGGGTGGAGCAGCGCGGCGTGTCGATGCACCTGCAGGCTGACCGCCCACACACACACACACACACACACGCACACACACACACACACACACAGACTCTGATCTAAATGGATGAAACATTACGCTGAAAGCAACACGGATCGATAACCCGCCTGGTTTCAGTATCGCTGCTCTAAGTGGAGCTGCTTCTCTCTGTTGGGGGCGCGCTCCATTTCCAGCCCACATCATCACCCCTCCACCGCCGTGCAGGGCAGATGGTGGGAGGGGACTGGGTCTCATGCTCCATCCTGATGCAGTCAAAGACAACAAGCCATGACCTTTGACCTCTAACCTGCTAAGATCAGGATCTTCTTAAAGGGACAGAATAGAATAGAATAGAATAGAATTCAACTTTATTGTCATTGCACTGTCACAAGTACAAGCAACCAGATGTAGTTTGCATCTATCCAGAATTGCTCTACGAGATATAGATATTTATTTACAGATGTACAAGACTCTGTATGTATGGACTATAAGGGGTTATAGCAAGAGATATAGATATTGTGTATAAATATAAATATGGGAGCTATATGCACAGATTATACAGATTATACAGAATATATAAGAATGTTAGGGAATGGATTATAGATAAATAATGGCAGATAAAATGTACAGGTTGTATGTGTGTGTGAAGATGTGGACTCCCAGGAACCAAGCTTTGTTAATATAAATGCACAAACCTGCGCCTCTGGTCTTGCCGGAGTCACCTGCTGTCCTGTCGGCTCGGTGTGTGTAGCGTCCACTAGCTGGATAGCATTTTCCGGGCAGCTGTTGTTTAGCCATGTTTCGGTGAAAAACATGACATTTGAGTCCATAATCCGTCTGTCACTCGTGATGGATAGTCGTAACTCGTCCATTTTATTAGCCAGAGAATGGACATTGGCGAGGAACATGCTGGGTAAAGGGAGCCGATGTTGTGTTAGCTTTAGCCTAGCTCACACTCCTCCACGCTTACCCCGCCTCTGTTTACGTTCTCGTCGCGGCCTGCGTACCCTTCCACCCGGCCGGGAGAAGTGAGCAGCCTCCGGTGTTCTGGAGATCTCTGGGATGAGTCTCAGATCTGCGATCATAGAGTCAAAATTGTAGCTCCAAAGGTCCAGAAGTTCGTGTCTGCTGTAGCGCAGCAACGCTGTGCAATTCTGAAAAAATAGTCCAGTAATGAATAGATAAAAAACCACTAAAGAGCAGATTCTGGAGAGACGCTGAGCCTCGCGTTGTTCACGCGCCGCCATCTTGGTCTCTACAGTACGGAGCCCCTAAGGGGACATGGAGAGAAAAAAAAAGGAAAGAAATCCCGACTTATTATCTCGAGATCCCGACATCAGTACATAACGACCTAATCACAGTGATGGTGATCACTGTGGGGGTAGATATATAGATTTTTATTTCGAGCTTGGGCTTGAGTATAAACACATTAAATCAGCGCTTGACAGCAGACATGGATTTAGTATTAGTGAGAGACATCTGAAGAGAGTTTTCAGAGCGCGGGGACTCATTCGGCGCAAGTCCTTTTCCGACTTGGCAGTTTTGGTAGAATTCATTAATAACCAGCTACAGTCCTCTGGACAGCTTCACGGTTACCGATGGATGTACGCTAAATTGCATGTGCATGATATCCTCCTCTGGGACATCTCTGGACCGCAGAAAATGATATAAGTCGTCCTCCATAATCAATGTAGACACACTCCCCCACGTTTACCGCATAAAAACATGCCTTTCCCCCCCAAAAAAAGTAACTCGCGATTTTTCAGAAATGTCGCGGGATCTCGAGATAATAAGTCGGGATCTCGAGATAATAAGTCGGGATAATAAGTCGGGATCTCGAGATAATAAGTCGGGATCTCGAGATAATAAGTCGGGATCTCGAGATAATAAGTCGGGATTTCTTTCCTTTTTTTTTCTCTCCATGTCCCCTTAGGGGCTCCGTACTACAGAGACCTAATTTCAATGTCAAATTTCTTTTAAGTCATAAAACATTTTTATAACAACTGAAGGAAACGTTGACTTAGTAAAATGGCTCCCTGGACTCACCTGCTGGTCCATTCGTCCAGACCTGAATCTTCATCTCCTCTCTGTCTTCCTCCACTAAACTTTCTGAAGCTTTATGTTCCTTCTCGTCTCTGGGTTGAACTGTTTCTGTCCCGGTTTGGTCTGCCCTCCGAGTCCCGCTGTAAATCTTCCTCTATGGCTTCATCTTCATCACATGTTGCCGGGAACGCGGCGCAGGCGGCGCCGGGATCGGCCCACGCTGGAGGCTTGAGATGAACTTTATCGATCCCAGAGGGAGAACCGGGTCACAGCAGCAGAACAGAGAACGCTGCTGTCACACGGTGTTAATGAGAACACATTACCCACAATCCTCCTCTCTCTCTCTTCGGCTCGGCGCGGGAACGCTGAGGGACAAGTGAGAAGGATGTTGGACAGTCTGACCTTCTGCTGCAGTCCACGCCAAGATGGCCGACATGTTGATTCAGATTCGTCCTGAACTCTTGCTGGGAGCAGAAACGATAATTCATCGTTTCATCGATGGATGAAAGTCACATTTCATCCTCCTGATGCTGCTGCGCCTCCTGATGCTGCTGCGCCTCCTGATGCTGCTGCGCCTCCTGATGCTGCTGTGCCTCCTGATGCTGCTGCCTAATGTTGGATGTTGGGACTCAGAAAGTTTATGAGTCCCAACATCCAACTTCATCCAACAGATCCATGTTTTTGTTTGTGATGGTGGGATGGAAAAGTTTCTTTGTCCTTCAGATCTAATGGTTGCCATGGAGACCAGGTTCTCAGCTCCGGCTGATTGACTGTTTTTGGTCGTAGAAGTTGGAGACGCTGCCACCTGCAGGTGGGAGTTGGCGTTGCGTGTTTCTGTGATTCTGACCATAATTGTGTTGAATTTCCACAAATCGTGAAAAACGTGAAGAATGGACCAGTTACATCCAGAGCATGGAGCAGCAGAGCAGGCCCACAGCATCATGCTGCCACCACCATGTTTCATTCGGTTCTGTTAGTTTCACTCCAGATGAAACTGGACTCAGATTCTCCATGAAGGCCCGTCTTTGTGCTCTTCCGGGTCAGCAGTGGTTCTGGTTCATGGAGTCTCTCTGATGGTTGGATCATGACCTTTGGCCTTAGACGTTTTTCTGTGCGGTCCTGGTTCGGGTTCGGGTTCGGGTTCTGGTTCTGGTGAGTTTTGTGTGAAATGAACCCAGGTTTGTCCTGTTGACTCTGTACAATCGGGTCAGAACCAAACAGACATGATGAGCTCCATGATGGAGGAGGAAGTGAAGAAATATTTACCCACAAACAGCTTTATTGACACAGAATGAATTAACGCTGTTGACACTGGATCCGATCGATGGAACCATGTGACCCAACGGAGAGAGAGGCGGGAAATGTTCTGGTTCTGATCCGACACCAGAGAAGGTTCTGCTGCTCCTGTGAGGAAAGATCCACACAGGTTCAGTTGGTTTGAGTCGTTTTATTCTGCCTAGCAACAAGGCAAAGTTAACTCTGATTGGATGAACAGTTGAGTTCAGAATTAAGGTTTTATTTTCCATCCAGAACTCATTTTGCAGACTGGTGACCTCTGACCCACCAGGACCCGGTTTGTTTGGATTCTGCAGCCGGTAAACGTCAGAGGTCAACTAGTTTCTGAATTATCAGAGAAAAATTAGCAGCTACACTGCAAAAACACAGAATATGACCAAATATTTTGGTCTAGTTTGTTTTGCAAATGTCTTAGTTCAGTTGGAATAAAACAAAATTTAAAAGAAACTTTTCAGCAAAATATAGGAGCTTGTCTTAGGTCATTAATTTATAAAACTAGGAGTTCTTGATCTAATAATTCTATAGTTGATTTAAAAAAAAATTCCATCATCAAAAAGAAACTTATTGCTTTGATTCTTTCATGTTTGAGAATCATTTTATCTCCATGGCAACCATTCAGCTGTTCTTTCCTCTCAGTTCCTTCAGACTAGCCAGCAGCAATTAGCAAACACCTGGTGGAAGAGTACATCAAGGCGTTAAATCTGGAAGTAAAATTTCTATTAAATCATAATTAATATGATTACTGCCACTTTAATATTTTATTTACATTTTTCCAGTTTTGTAAGTTGAGTCAGAGGAGCTGCTACTTTTTAGGAAAAACAATATTTAGCTGTTATTAACTTTAATAAAACTCTTGTGAAAAGTTATTTATAAGTTAGTTTTATCTTCAAGGTTTTTGCACATAAAGTAAAGTTAAAATGTCTCGGTAAGGTTTTGTGTTTTTGCAGTGTAAAGTTGGTGAAAGCTCCAGAGACGGACAGAGTTTCTCTCTGTATCGATCCAGGCGGCAGCCGGCCCGGCAGCGGCCCACGCCTGCGGTCCCGTCGGTCCCGCTGGTCGCCTCGGTCGCCTCCGCCCCCTCAGACTCTATTCCTGTAGCCACGGCGTCCCCCCTCCCCAGCCTGCTGCTGCTATGAATCAGCTGCTGAAGCCAGCAGGATGGAGCGCTGCGCGGCATCCCGCTGAGCGCCGTGAAGTGTGTGAACCACAGCCAGCCGCGGCTCGGCGGCGCTCGGTAACGAGCCGCGGGATGAGTTGACCGCCGCGGTCAGCGGCTCGGTCCGGCGCAGCGCTGCGGGAAACCGACTCTCTGGACCTAAATGTGTTTGTTTAGCGGATGGCTCTCATGTTCCTCATGTTCCCGCCTAATGACCCAGTTATTACTGCATGACCCAATACGCTGGTGCTGCCGGGCCGGTCCCAGCCAGAACCATCATTATAACACACTCAGGATTTATTTTAATATTTTGTTTGAAAAATGTGAAAGTAACCAGAATAATAATAAGATGCAAACTTTCTGTTCATCAGGCAGTGAGAAGGAAACAAGACAGAAAATTCAAATAAACTCCAGGAGTTTGGAGTTTATTTTAGCTGCCTGTCGGCCCGATCCGCGGCGCCGACCCGCCTCCTGGTTCTGCTGCTCCTGCAGGAGCCGGATCCAGTTTGAACACAGAACTCAGAGGTTCTGGAGCCGGATCTGAAGAACAGGCGGTTCTGATCAGACGCTCCAGCTGCGGGTCGGACTGAGCGGTTCTGTTCTGACAAAGTTCCCAGCAGAACCTGCAGGTGGTTCTGGACGGTTCTGATGGCTCCTGCTGCCAACGTGATTAATAATCAGATTATTATTATTGTTAATAACAGATTAGATTATTATTAATCTGATTATTAACTGATCATATCTATCAGTGAACTGATCTGCAGTTTTATTCTGACTTTATCCAGATTAGATTAGTTCGGTCAGATTATTAGAAGCTAACCTGAACCGGGCTCAGGGGAACCGGATCAAAGCGGCTGAACAGAACCGACCCACAGAGACTCAGCCGCTCCTCCAGCTGTTCAGTAGGTTAGACCGGGATTGGATTAGGACGTCTGGAATTAGATTAGCAGGTTAAACCCGACTGAGGCGAGCTGCTGGAATCAGATTACGGCGCTGATGAACTCTGCTGTCCGTCTAACCGGATTACCTTCCTCCGTGATGAAGAGCAGAGGTCAGAGGTCAGCCGGCGTTCTGGGAGGAACCTCCGGAACATTCCCAGGAAAACACCACGTCCCCGTCTCCCTGCGGAGAAACCGTCTCCACGGCAACCAGCGCCGGGACACGGTTGCTATGGCGATGCAGGTTTCTCTCCTCCTGGGGGAGTTTACCTGTGTGTTATAATTAGAGGTGTGTGTGTTTGTGTGTGTGATGCAGGTCAAAATATGTATCTTCAAAACAGGAGAATAAAATTTTAATTTATACAGAATCACAGTACGCTCAGTGTGTCAAAGAATAATACATAAATATCAATAAATATAGATATATAAATATAAACTACAAACAAATCCATAAATACAGAAATGAGACAAACTGGCAGTTTATAAAATATTAAAATGTTTCTGAATAAACATTATGAGCAACAATAAGAATCTTTATTTAGTATGAAAGGAAATATTTAATTTGAAAAACACTAAAATATCCTGTCACATAAAAAACAGTAAAAACTTTTTGATTTTATCGACCGACAGTCGGTTAAATAATTTTAGCTTTTATGTTCCCAAAACTCCGTCTCCATCAGAGGACAGAGCATCATGTCTCTGAGGACAGGTCGTCTCCTCCGTCTCCTTCGTCTCCTCCGTCTCCTCCGTCTCCTTCACCTCCTCGCTGCTCTAAACTTCTGGTCTCCTTCAGAGTCCCACCATGAAGGTGACGGGTCAGGTTCTGTGGTTCTGGTCCACTTTTAGACTGGAAGTGTTTGAAGCTTGGTGTCTCCACCGCAGCAGACTGTGTGTGTGTGTGTGTGTGTGTGTGTGTGTGTGTGTGTGTGTGTGTGTTGGGGTGTTAGTGGCCCCTGCTGAGGGGCCTCCTTCACTGTGAGTGCTGCTTCTGAAGTGGCGTCCCTCCATTAACACAGATGGAGGTGTGTGTCGGAGATAACCGCTAGCTGTCATGCTGTGACACTTCGCACGCGCGCGCGCACACACACACACACACACACACACTCTCTGAGGTTTGTGGCGATGGGAAGCGGCGCAGCCATCACACACTCTCTCACATGCCTCCATGTTGACTCACTCATCAGGAGACGGATGGATGGAAGTGGAGGAATGACACACTCTTCATGGTGTGTGTGTGTGTGTGTGTGTGTGTGTGTGTGTGTGTGTGTGTGTGTGTGTGATGAGTTCATCCTTCAGTCACTCTGGACTGGAACATCAGCAGATCCGTCTCAGTTTGATCCAATCAGGATCGATCCGTGTTCCTGTCCCGTTTGGCTCAGATTTTCCGTTTATTTTCACCCCAATGAGTCAGAGCCGCTGCTAACGGCTCTGCAGATCACACACATGCTGGACACGGCTCTGCAGATCACACACATGCTGGACACGGCTCTGCAGATCACACACATGCTGGACATTCCAGTCAGTGAATCGTCTCCAGCTCAGTCAGACTGGACGTCTGTAAACACGATGCTGCGTTTCTGTTTCTGATGCTGCGGAAGCAGAGACGCAGCATTCAGCTTCTATTCTTCACTAATCTGGAACAAACTTCTAGAAAACTGCAAAACAGCCGAAACCCTGAGTTTATTTAAATCCAGAATAAAAACCCAGCTGGTTAAAGATTCATAGTAAGTTTTACATGTTGATGTTTGTTTCTGGTTTCTCAAACTGGTGACTTTATAATGTTTTTATAACTTTTTATTTTTGTGGTTTTATGATATAAAGCACTTTGAACTGCCTCGATTCTGAAGTGTGCTGAACTAATAAATTGATTGATTGATTGATTGATTGATTGGTTCGTTAAGCAGCTGCTTTGTGTTGGAGGTGAACATGATGAACATGAATCAGGTTTTTTCTGTGTGTTTCTGTGAATGTGGGCGGAGCCTGACCCTAATGAGCCAGTCCAGTCAGAACCAGAACCAGAACCAGAACCAGGATGGTTCCTGACTCTGCTGCTGCTCTGTGTTGCAGGAAGTGTCCCGATGGGTTCGACTGCCTGAAGACGGGCAGAAACCCAAACTACGGCTACACCAGCTTCGACACGTTCGGCTGGGCCTTCCTGTCGCTGTTCCGGCTGATGACCCAGGATTACTGGGAGAACCTCTACCACCACGTAATGACGCTCTGGGTCCACTCTGACCCGCTGAGACGTTCTGGACGTATAGTTTTAGTCACGTCTACCTGTGCATTGTTTAGCTTGTTCCAGGTTCTAAATGATCAAATAACCTGAAACTGAATAAATTATCTTATTTATTGATAAGGTCAATAAATAACCTTCTGGTCCAGAAGGTTCTCAGGTTCTGAACATTGTTCATATGCATTAATATTCACCGTGGAAACCGTCTTGATGCTAACGCTAAGCAGCTAACATCTGATCTTTGCTCTGTTTCATTTAAACTGTTGAACAATCTGTTTATTTTGGAGATGCTAATTTGGCTCATCATATGTTCCCTTCACGGTGCTCAGAGTTAAAATTAGTTATTAATTATTGGTTGTTGGATCAATCGGACCTGGAGAAGAGAGGAAGTGATGTCACCGTTCTGCTTCCTGTGTGTGTTTGGGCCAGACGCTGCGGTCGGCCGGGAAGACCTACATGGTGTTCTTCGTGGTGGTCATCTTCCTGGGCTCCTTCTACCTGATCAACCTGATCCTGGCCGTGGTCGCCATGGCGTACGAGGAGCAGAACCAGGCCACCATCGCCGAGGCGTGTCAGAAGGAGCGCGAGTTCCAGCAGGCCATGGAGAGACTGAAGAAAGAGCAGCAGGTGGGTCGGGGTCAGCAGGTCACGACCTCTGGACCTCTTCAGCCTGTTGACCGGAACTCCTCCGTTCTCCAGATGGCGGCGCAGAAACCGCCGGACTCCGACTCCCTGACCTCACCAGACCTCTCACCTCTTGGCCCGCCATTGGATAGCTCTGAGGAGCGGAGGCGGAGCCAGGCGCTGATGGGTGTGGCCGACGGGGAGGGGAACCTGTCGGAGGAGAAGCTGCTGCAGGTGGACTTGATGGACGGGGGAAAGGTGAGTCTGAACCGGCGCCGGGCGTCACCCTTTCAGAATAAAAGCCTCACGGCTCCGCCCTCTGCGCCGCCAGGCCCTCCATCCTCTCCTCGCTCGCTCCTTCTCCACGCGGACGCGACGAAGCAGTCAGGTGTCGTCCATCTTTAACTTCCGGCTGAGGAGCCGAGGGTCGGAAGGCGAGATGGCGGACGATGAGTTCAGCGTTCCCGGCGACGTGGTGGATGGCGTCGGTGGCAGGACGTACAGCGGCGGGACGTTCAGCGGCATCCTGACCAACCCCTGGCCCAAACGCAGACTCAGCACCTACAGCACGGCCAGCAGGAACTCCCAGGTGAGCCGAGGATCCGCCGACCCGTCACACTGGACCCGGCCTGTCTGACATCCAGACGGCTAAAGGAGGTCAGCAGGTCAAACATCAACAGATTCCTGCTACAGAAACATCACTGGAGGTCAAAGGTCAACATACAGTCTAACAATGGAAAGCAGAAAGGATTCATTATTATTTTGTTTTTAGTTCATTTCATAGTAAACAGAACCACAAACATCCAGTGACTTTAATATGAGAGCAAAGTTTATCTGTAAACGTCATGAACAGAATAAAAACTGTAAAAACAAAAAACAATCATAACAGAATAAAAGTTTTAAAACATGTTTCTGCAGGTTTTTATTTAAACAGTAAACCTGCAGGTCTAGAATTAATTACATCTCCATTTTCTACATTAAAATATAATATTTTATTTATAGTTGTGCTGATAATAAAACAACCACCTTTTGAATTAATGAAGAAAAAACTTCTTGTTTATCATCATCAGCAGGAAAAACTTTCAGCAAATGATTTCTGTCTCTTCCCTCCATCATGGCCGCCGTTTACATCCAGCATTCCTCTGATTTGGTTTGGCTCCTCCCCCTTATGACATCACTGCTCAAACATGGAGGCTCCTGTTTAGCCTTGCTGAACTTTTCTGTAGGGATGAACCCTCGTGACCTCCTGCAGGCCTGTCACCGTGGTAACCGTGGTTATCACTGAGTGGCCTTTGACACGTCTGACTCGTTAACCTCTGACCTCTGCCTTCTGATCCGCCTCCAGGTGTTTTATCCCACCCTGAACGTCAACGGGAAGCTGTTCGTCTCCATGGACCAGAACGGGGTCTCCCCGCCGCCGCTGCAGGGGCAGCTGCCTACCTGCACCATGGAGAAGGTCAAGGAGGAGAGCGTGAGTTTGGAAACACTGCTGCCTCCTGCAGCCGCAACACACACACGTCTGAACCAACGCTTCGCATAGCTGCAACACACACGCACGCACACACACACACACACACACACACACACACACACACACACACACACACACACACACACACACACACACACACACACACACACACACACACACACACACACACACACACCAACCGGCTCAGGTAACACCGCCTCCAGAACCCAAACATACCAACAGAGACACTGAGAGTCGCTTCATCTTATTAATCAATCAGTTATTTATTTTATGTTTCATCTGCGACCAAAATCACAAACAGAACCTGAACAGAACCTGAACAGGACGGGTCCAAGTCCTTCCCCAGCCGTGTTTCCATAAACGATTTTTATGTCCTTTAGTTGGCCTGTCGCAATAAATGAATAAATCAGTAAATTAATAAATCAATCACTTGATAAATTAAGACCAGCTCAATAATTTCTATTTGCATAATTTATGGTTTTTCTACCAGAACCTGGATGATAAAAGTTTCAGTTTGGTGTTTTGGTCTCATGGTTTCTAATGTCTGGGAGAATGAAATGTTTCTGTAACGTCAGAGAAGCTTGATGGAAATGACAGCATGAAAATGTCTTCTATCTGTTTTGTAAAAAGGTTTTGATGGTGGCCTGAGGTGATTCTTGGATCTTCTGAGAGATTTGAGGCGTTAAAAATGAAACGGAAACGGATTTTTTGAACCGGTTCTGCTGTAGAGTCCGTCTCGTCCTCTGGCGTTTCTGTGCCTTACCAGAGGAACCAACCTGAGTCCAAACCTGCAGGAGGCGGCACTCTCTGCTACATGCTAGGCTACTTCCTATTTACATGTTAGGAATGAATATATTTATGAATAAACAAGTTTCAGAAGCATATTCATAGAAAGAAAACTGCCTGAGGTTTTCTGAACACAGTAGAGACCAGACTGAGGTCAGACTGTGGGTCTGTTCTGGTTCTAGAAGATCTGGAGGCGTTTTCAGTTCTGGAAATTTTACCTTAATGACGCCATGATGGATGAGTCCAAAGGTCCTAGTCAAAGTATGTTGTACTCCAGGTCTACCAGGAGTCCCCTGAAGTGACTGATATCAGGTTCAGCAGTCGCCTCAACCACTACTGACCGTCCAGTATCACAGATTAGCGTTAGCAGGTTTAGCACTTCGACCTTTGACCCCGGGCCGACCCCAGCGGATGAGCGCTGTGCCTCTGTGCCGTTCCGTCCAGCAGAGGTGAAAATCACATCTGAGATTTGGGTCTGGCTGAGCGAAGCCGCTGAATGGTTGTGTAGAAGCTAACGCTAACGTGGCGACATTTGTTCATGTCTGCTGACCTTAAAGCTGCGGCAGGCGGATTATATAATCCTGTTTCTGGAGCGTTCACAGATTCAGAGACAAACGATAACAACTGAACAGGATTTTATTCAGTTCAGAGAAACAAAGACAGTTTGGTGTCTGGATGGACGTTTCCAACCAGAGGAAACGATAAATATCGATAAATATCAATAAATATCGTTTCCTCAGACGATATTTATTCCCAGAAAAATTCAACTTGTTTTTATCTGTTTGTTTTTCTTTGAAACGAGACAAACATGCAGTTTATGTTTCAGATCTAAATGATTCACAGCTCCATTTTCTGCAGAAGTCAGACTTTATTAAATTATAGTGTTTCGTTTGTCGTTGCTCCTTTTTCTTCTGGTAAAAGGAAAAAAAAACACAAAAAAAATTACATTTGAAAAAAATAAAATAATTTGTGAGCCTAAATTCTGTTAAACTTCACTGTTTTGTGAAAAGGTTTGGATATGTAGAACTGCCTCTGGCTGCAGCTCCATTTCTCTGATTCAGGTCTGGACTTTGACTAGGCCATTGAATAGATGGATGTTTTCCTGCTGGAAGGTGAACCTCGTCTCCAGTCTCGGCTCTTCAAATAGATTTTCATTTCGTTTTAACCTGAATTACTCCATCTTGTCATCAGATTGGACTGGCTGCCTGTCCCTCAGCATGATGCTGCCACCACCATGTTGGTCTGGAAGTTCAACTTTCAGCTGTTTGCTTCTCTTCCATGGTTTGTAGCAAACCGGACTTCTTATGAGTTTCTGTAAACTTTGAGTTTCTTCTTCCTGGTTCAGAACCAGAACCAGAACTGATGGAATCAGATTACAGCTGGACTCTGGGTTCTGATTAGGAGGCTTCTGAAAGGTTAGTTTATTTTTTTTTGCTTTGGGGTACCGGATTAAAGGGGGACAGAAACAAAAGCACGCCACACTTTTCAGATTTTGTGTTTCTGTTTGGTTCTGCTCGGCTCAGTCACATGAAACCCAACCGGACTCTGAAGTTTGTGTGAAACCTGGTGAAACGTTTGGAGGAACTGCTGCTGTTTGTGTTTCTGAATCTGATCCAGTTTCAGGTTCTGATCCAGTTTCAGGTTCTGGAGCGCCGCTAGACATGCTCAGGCGTTTCTAGGTTCTGTCAGAACCTCTGATTCCTCCATGTTGGGTCAAACCCGTCCTGCTGCGTTTAGAACAGTTCCTGTGCTGCCGGGCTGAGTGGGAGTTCTGTGCTGGTCGGTTTATGGTGTCATGTTGTGAGAAAGCGTTTCTGCCTCCAACAACCCAGACCTGCAGCTCTGAGTGGGCGGCGGACGCAGACAGCACATGCTTTATTAGCAGAGAAATGTCACCATGGCGACCCGCGGCCGCCGCAGGAAGCTGAGCTGGAGCAGGTGGGAGTTCAGAGTTTCCCTGGTGCTTTCCTGCATCGGCAGACAGGACGGAGGCGGCGTGGGCGCCGACCTTCAGGCCCTGCGCCACGGCCCCGGAGCCGCACAGGAAGCGTTACGTAATTACACCTGAGCAGGTGAGGGTCACCGAGAGGTCAGAGCCTCACCTGGGAGCGCCGAGGTTCATCCACACAGGGTTAATGTGGGAAGTTCTGCAGAACTTTGGTCAAGTTGGACTGTTTCAGTCATCCACAGCTGGATCCTCCTCAGGGAAACCAGGAACTGGCTGGATGGATTCATCAGATTCTTTACTAAAGGAAAGAAAACAAACTAATGAAGTGGGCGGAGCTTATACACTTATGGGCGTGGCAAGAGGAGGAGCTAAGAAGGTGTGGTCAGAACCAGGAAGATACTAGCTTAGCTTTTTCTAAAGAGCAACTAGCAAGAAATCTGGCAACAGTTTATCAAAAACACCTAGAAACAACTTAAGGTTTTTTATTGGAAGGTTTTTTATTGGAAGGTTTTTTATTGGAAGGTTTTCTGTGACGCTCTGCAGCAGCTCTCTGTCTCCATGGAGACCAACAAAATGTCCGCCTGACAGGATGTATGTTCGGATCCCAGTTCCAGGTCATTTCCTGTTGACCACAAGGGAACATGATCAGTTTCATGTTCAGATTTATATCTGAGACCAGAAGCTCGTCTCTGATTGGACGATCAGCTTTGATTACATTATAGTATTTAATTATAATTTACACAGAAACTGCATGTCAAAAGTTATAAAATCTTAAATGTAGATGTAAATTTAATAACCTTATGTTAATTGGATTTGGATTAAAAGTCTGGACTCTGTAAATCTTAATTTGATCCTAATTAATGTGAGCAGATCAATAATCAATAATCAGATTATTTCACTGATAACAAAACAGCAGGAATCACAGCTGGTAGAAACATGATGGAAACATGGAAAGTTTCACTTTAGTCCTCTTCCTGTCTGGAGGTCAAAGGTCAACTGAAATGACAGCAACCATTAAAAGTCTGTTAGTCAAGACTAAAGGCCTGTAGGACCCGTCTGTCTGCAGGAAGCAGGAAGCAGACAGACGGGATGAAACACTGCAACTGATCGGAACGTTTCATCGTTCTGCTCTCTCTCTCTCTCTCTCTCTCTCTCTCTCTCTCTCTCTCTCTCTCTCTCTTTCTAAACTTCATCGTTTCATAAAATCCTGCAGCAGGTTTTCAGGTTGGAGTCAAGTGGATGTTTCTGTGGTTCTGAAAACCTCAGCAGTCCTTTTCACCGCCTGAGCTCCTCATCCATTTCTCTCATCTATTGAACTCCAGTCATTACCTGCTCATCTGTTGCCGTGGTGATGGGAACTCCGACAATGGCAGCGTGGCGCGCCGCTTGACCCGACAGAAAGCAGAGTGCATGTTTCTGAATGAGCAGGAAGAGGCTCCTGATCCAGGAGGGAAACTGAAACGAGCTTCCTGTCCGGCGGCAGGAAGTGTCCTCGGCCACTTCCTGCCGCCGGACAGGAAGCTAACGTCTTCGCTAACGTCTCCTCTGTGTGTCTCAGGTCCCGACGTCCACCACGGAGCTCAGCACCATGCTGCTGCCTCGACCTTCGTCCACGCAGGGGTCAGAGCGGAGGGGGAGGGCTATGAGTGCCGCCAGCTACCTGACCGACGTCATGGAGGGTGAGGAGCGGCGCCACGGCAACACCTTCACCTGCAGCGCTCTGCTTAAAGGGACAGTGTCATGTAGAATCAACCCCTTTAGCCAAACATGTTTTAATGTTTTTCACTCAGAAACAAACATGGAGATTTGCTTTGATTCCTTCATGCATGTTTCACAAACCCTTTAATCTCCATGGCAACCATTCAGCTGTTGAAAACGCCTGAATGGACCTAGCCCCGCCTACAGACGCAGCTCCTCCCCATTAAAGGGTTCCCCCATTAAAACATTAAAGGGTTAATAGAGGAGCCATGTTGGGGCGACTTCCTGGAGGCGGAGCTTCAGAGAGAGCAGGAGGTTTTAAAGAGACAGAGGCCCAATTTCAAATGCTTAATAAGTAGTTTAGAGTTTGGGTTTAACCTCGTCTGCCCAGTGAGAGTCCAACCAGCAGTGGACAGAACCGAACCGCACCGACCTGCACCGACCCACCCAGACATGACTCCCGAATCCTCTGTAGACCAAAGTATTCCAGAATCTACAGCCAGTCCGTCGGTCCAACAGGTGAAGCTTAAATCTAGGATAGAGAAAGTCTGAAAAAGCTCAACGAAAATGAAAACGACTTCAGTTAAAACTGTTTCCAAACTGACGGACTGACTCAGAACCGGCGCGATAATTAAGCCCAGAAAGAAAATCCACAGAAAGGACAGAGGAAACCGACCAGCATGAGATAAACAGAACACCAATAACAACGAGTCCAGAGTCGACCTGAAGTGGTCAAATTAATGCAACATCATGCAAAACTGCAAGAAGAACCAGAAACATGTCAGAATCCACGAAACCGCCGGACGGCAGCAGATTGAGCTAAAACTGGGTCGTGTAAGAGAGTCTGGGTTTGTTGTGGCTCCCGCCGTCCTCAGGGGAACGAGTGCTTTGTTTGTCAGAAAGAGGAGAGGGACGCACAGAAACTGAATAAAAGAGAGGAGAAGGAGTGTGGCATCGTGGTTACCCTCATTTACCGTGCAATCAGCCTCCTGTGTGTGTTTGTTGGGTTGCTGAGTCACCGTCTCCCCCCCGGCGCTCGCTGCTCTTAGAGAACAGATCATTATACAGGAAAACACAAAAACCCACTGCTGTCCTCTCTGATTCATCTCCGCTCCCCGCCCTGCCGCCTTACTCCAGGATGAAATCCTTCCAGTCTGGAGTCAAAACAAACTTCTGACCCACAAACTACAAACTACAAACTCCTCTGCTGCTGTGTGTAGAAAAATCTGGAAATGTTTGGACTGATTAGCAGATAAAAGCTGCTGTGTGTCTTCATCTGGGCAGAACTGGAGGAGTCCCATAAGAAGTGCCACCCCTGCTGGTACGTGTTCGCCCACCGATACCTGGTGTGGGAGTGCTCCCCCTCCTGGCTGCGGCTGAAACAGCTGGTGAAGATCATGGTGATGGATCCCTTCCTGGACCTGGCCATCACCGTCTGCATCGTCCTCAACACGCTCTTCATGGCCATGGAGCATTACCCAATGACGGACGAGTTCAACGGCATGCTGAGCATCGGAAACCTGGTAGGACGGATGGATGGATGGATGGATGGATGGATGGATGGATGGATGGACGGACGGATGGATGGATGTTGGATGCTGGTTGGATGGATGGATGGTTGGACAGATGGATGGATGAATGGATGGATGTTGGATGTTGGTTGGATGAATGGATGGATGATGGTTGGTTGTATTTTCTGGGTTTTCTGTAGTTGAATGTGTGGAAGATTTTGTAGGAAGAGGCGGTTCTGGTTCTGATCCATGTTTCTGAATGGGATCAGTCTATTTTCTGGTTCTGATCCATGTTTCTGAATGGGATCAGTCTATTTTCTGGTCCATGTAGCTGAACTGGGTCAGTCTGTAGAGGATTTGCTGCAGGAGATTTTCACCAAACTAACTTTGGCGCCGTGGAGGAGGCGGTGATGTTGGTTGGAAGTGACAGAAGAAGAAGAAACCTGGTGTGAAACGAGCTGAAAGTCTCTCAGACCTCGGGATGAAAATAAATCCTGACCTGCTGCGTTTCCAGTTAAACCAGGAATGTTTGGAGGTGAGTCAGTGTATCGGAGCTGACAGAAGCGGGTCAGCTAGTGACTAGCCGCGTGGTTTGACCCCGCAGACGACCTTCAGGCCGCTGATCGGTGGAAGCGCTATGCTAATTGGTTCACCTGAGGTGTGAACGGCCCTGGGCCAGAGCGCTGCACACCTGGGCAGAGCCGGCGTGTCAGCCGGCCTCAGCTGGGCGGAAACCAAATGCTAACGAGGTTTAAAAGTAGAAACAACCTGCAGCTGTGTGGTTTAACCTCTGGAGCTGGGGCCTGACGTGGTACGCTGCTGCTTCAGAGAGGATCCTTCATGTTCCGGGTCAAACAGCGACGATTTCACCTGAAGTTACTGGAAATAACTGGATAAAAATATCCAGAAATACAAACAAGCTGTTTGAATCATTCATGTTGTTTCTTCATTATTCAAAAGTAAAAATCATCCAGTCATGCTGCTCCATCAGGACATAAAAGTATTTTTTATTATTGTGTTATGAATTAAAACAAACTAAAAATGATAATTTGTTCTGCTGTCAGCTGTGGTGGGCACGCTACCGCTAATGCGCTAATAGCAGAGCTAATGTTTAGCGTTTCAGTGATTATGTTAACTTTCAAAACGTTTAGCGCTTTTAGCAATAATAAAATAAATCTTTACAGATAAATTCTGAAGCATAATTTATTTGGATGTTTTATAAACTTTCAGCTGAATAAAGTTCAACATATGTGTTGAAATTTTGTTTAAGAAATTTATATTCAGGCTCTTATTTTGAAGTTTGTACTGCAATTCCATTTCCTCTCCACATAAACTCTTTAAAACAAGAAAAACAGACAGTAGAAACATAAATACAACATTTAAGGACATTAGAAGATTTAAATTATAACGTTAAACTGGAGTTTGATGGCTGCAGATAAAATCTGAACGAATCGAAACGTTAATGCTGTTACGAAACGCAGACAGGAAGTTCTCTGATCATTTCCTGTTTGTTCAATCCTGTGATGATCAGTTTGACTCAGAACAGATTTAAAATCCTGGTTCCGACTCAGATCCGTCATTCTAAGTTAAAATCTCCACAGAGTTTAGGAAACTTCCCCATGTTTACGTTTGTGATGGTAGACGAAGCTGATGGTTGCTAAGCGACTCTAAGGTCTTTCATGTGTTTTAATGAAGCAGGTGATTTCTACTCGGTGTTGATTCCTCGGTGTTTGTTAGCGTTAGCGCCGCCGGCCCTCAGCCTCTTCCTGTTGTCGGTGGATTATGTAACGCTGCTGTCGCCTCGCTTCCTGTTTGATGCGGCCGCCGTCTTCTGCAGCGTAAACACTTTGGAGTTGCTGTGCGGCTGAGAAAGGTTGAAGTCTGAAGTTCCTTACCGGATCAAACCTCTAATCCCGGCAGATGTTTGCTTAGCATTTCGGTGGCCTTTCTGTGGGCTGCGCGCCTCTCAGGGTTATGTAAGCTGGATCATGTCAGGACGCCTCCCTGCTGACACAATCAATGTCAGCTAATGCGCTCGCTGTTTGCTTTTCAGCGGCGCTCTCTGCGTTTCCATATTTCCATCCGAGCAAACACCTCCAACATTCAGAGGAGGCTTTTATCCGCAGAGAAGCAGCCGACCTGCGCTGAGCGCCGCTAACCTTTAATGTCTCTGTTGTGGGGAGGCTTTGTTTCCTGACATCCTGATTTATGTTTGGAGGCCGAGCTGATTCTGTTTCACCAGAGATCTTCCACTTATTTCATTTCCAGCAGCGCCTTCAGATGACAGAGCAGCTGCTCCGACACGTTTCCTGGAAGCTTTGTCTTGGTTTGGAGACGAGAGAGTCTGAAAAGTTAGGAGGAAAGTGTTGACGCTGCTAAGCTTCCTTAAGGTCAGAGGTCAGAGGTCAGGGTGAGCTGCTCCTGGTTGGAGGCTTCATGTGGAGTTTAACTGGCTTCAGTGATTCTGGTGGAGATTCAGACTGGGAGTTCAGTTTGGAGAAACATTTTATCTGAACGGAGCCGTGATTTAAAAACAAATCATTTTATCTGCAGAACAAAATTCAGTTTTTCCAACAGTTAATGTAATTATTAAAACACTTCAAATATTCAGAATAAATCCATCATGAAGGGAAATTATTACGTTTTAGAGCATTTCTGACATCAGAAAACCAAAACAGGTTGATATCTTCCTCCTCCTCCTCTTCCTCATCGAAGCTCATCGTCCTTCAATACTTTAAACTCTGCAGGATCACAGAGATTAAACACAAACACTGTAACCATTAATATTCAATACATAGAAATTATTCGATTGTCAGAAGTAGCTTTTCAAAATAAAAGCCTTTAGGCTAATTTTAAACAGTTTTTATTAAATGGGGAATAATCAACATTAACAGAAATAAAAGCTTTAAACCATCAATCTGTGTTTAATTAATCTATATAACATAATTTTCCTGTGAACTGAGTTACAGAAATACATAAACTTTTTATTAATATTTCAATTGATTGAATATGAGAATGAAAATTGATAAAGAAAACTCTAAACAAACCAGAAGTGAATTACTGACTTTCTGGATGTGGAAATAAAAAGTTTTACATTAATAAATAAAAATAGAGCAGCTGGATGAATATTCTGTATATTTATATTCAGCTTCTCTTCAAGTCCTGAAACCGAAACTGTTTGTGAAACGTTTCAGTATAACTGGGGTCAGGCGGCTGCTGACCTCTGCTGGACGCCTGTCCTCTGCTGGACGCCTGTCCTCTGCTGGACGTCTGTCCTCTGCTGGACGTCATTCTTCTGCTGGACGTCTGTCCTCTGCTGGACGCCTGTCCTCTGCTGGACGCCTGTCCTCTGCTGGACGCCTGTCCTCTGCTGGACGTCATTCTTCTGCTGGACGTCATTCTTCTGCTGGACGTCTGTCCTCTGCTGGACGTCTGTCCTCTGCTGGACGCCTGTCCTCTGCTGGACGCCTGTCCTCTGCTGGACGCCTGTCCTCTGCTGGACGTCGGTTCTTGCTCAGAGGCACTGAGGCAGAGCAGGAAGTTTAACGATAAAACAGGAAATGTTGGTTTAATGTTCTTCAGATTAAATCTGAGACGATTTAATGGAGTTAAAACAAGAAGGACGAAACCTCAGAACATTCTGCTTAATGATCGTCTGCTGCAGCCGCCGGGGTGTGTGTGTGTGTGTGTGTGTGTGTGTGTTGTAGTGCTGCTTACTCATTATATCTGCCTGGTTGTGACAAAAATAATCACGCGTCTTCCTCACATAGTCATCCTCTCTCTGCTGATGTTACTGTTATTAGTGAGTGCTGATGTCAACATCCCTGTTCAAGAGCCTACGGCACACACACACACACACACACACACACACACACACACACACACACACACACACACACACACACACACACACACGCACACACACACACACACACACACACACACACACACGCACACACACACACACACACACACCCCAACACGCTCTGATGTGAACGTAGCTGCTGGTCAGTCGTGTTTCTTTCAGTGAATCAGAAAGTCAGAGGAAGTTAAACATCATAAACCAGAGGAACCGGATCAGAACCATCAGCTGCTGGACTGTAGATCAGTATTTATAGATACTGATCTGTAGATCAGTATCTATAAATACTGATCTATAGATCATTATAGATACAGTTTGGTTCTATGACACCAGTCCAAACTGAATGTCGTCTTTATAAAACTTCATTTCAGTTTCCTATTGGTCTTCGTTATCAGACATTAAACAGACATGAAGTTTATTCATTTTAGTTCAGGAAGGTTTTTATCTGAGGCAGGGGGTCAAAGTGTGGCCCGAGGGCCATTTAAGGTCCGTGGAAAACCTTCATGTGGCCCCTGACTTCAGTTTGAGTTTCAGAAAGTGAAGCTGATGATGTTTAACATTTTTATGGGTTTTTAAGATGAGAACTTCTTAGATGTAAAATGTTCAGTTTAACATAAATTATTTTTACTTTGATTAGGCCACAAACATCCCTAAACATTTTACTCAGACATTTACATCCAGTTTGCTAAAAACCTCAAACTTTTAGAAGAAAGTTCTCATTTGTGTTGCTAAATTAAATAAACTAAAATGAATTATTCTTTTCAAAGATTTGCAGTAAAGTTTTTTAGCATTTTAATGGAAAACATCTGTAAATATGTTGCTGTAACTTGGTGAACAGGAAGGTGTTTGATTGACTTCAGCTGACGCCTTTTAAAGGTCATAGTTTCATATTTACTGAGTTGCATAAAGCAGCCAGTTTTTCTGCTCACTGATGCTTTTGGTTGCAGGGAAGCAGCAGCTGCTGCTGATGTTTGACAGCTGAGCCGAGTTTAACTTCGTTAGCATCAGTCGCTCTGACGTCAGAGAAACAGGAGCGGAGAAACGCCACACAATATGCAAAAACAACAACACAATGAGAGAACAGAAGTAAAAATAATAAACTGACATTATGAGTGTAAATGAGTTAAACTGGAACTGTGAGCAGAACCGGATCAGATAGATCCAGTTACTGAGATCCAGGTTTATTAGAACCATTAAAGAACGTTCTGACTCTGACCTGCCTCATCATCATCATCATCATCATCATCATCATGATGTGGCTGAACCCAGAGAGCAGCAGAGAGCTAAACCTGATGTCAGTAATCATGAGGAGAAGCTAATCAACGCTCTGCAGAGCTAATGAGCCCCGAGGCGAAACGGGATCATCCTGGAGGCTTCACACACTCTGCTGCTCTGAACACACTGATCCTGAAACACACACCAGCTAACACACACTGACATGAGAACATAATAATAATAATAATATGCTAACACACACAAACACGCATGCTAACAAACATAGACAATGCTAACACACAGAGAACGCTAACGCATAAAGACATTCCAGCACCTACAAATATGCTAACCGTCATGCTAACACACCCGTCATGCTAACACACCCCGTCATGCTAACACACCCCGTCATGCTAACACACCCCGTCATGCTAACGCACACGTCATGCTAACACACACAGTCATGCTAACGCACACGTCATGCTAACACACCCGTCATGCTAACGCACACAGTCATGCTAACGCACACGTCATGCTAACACACCCCGTCATGCTAACACACACAGTCATGCTAACACAGGTAGCCATGGTAACACACACAAACATGTTAACATACATTAATATGCTAACACACATAAATCAGTCAAAGGAAACATGCAAACTTAGATATGCTAACACACACACACATGCTAATACACACAAACTCAGTACCAGAAACACACACGGAGTTCAAACAGATGCCGTCATGCTAACAGAGCTGTAGCATGTAGCTAGTATCTGGAGTGGGAGCAGTGGGTTAAACTGGTTCTGCTGGTTTTTCTCAGCCTCTCTGGTCTTTATAAAGTTTCTTGGTCCAGTTTTTCTCTCCATTGTTGCTTCTGTCCACTGAGGTCACAGGGTCGCCTCGGCACATGTCCAGGTCAGTTTGAGACGATGACCTTTGAACCCTTCTCAGATTGATGGACGGTAATCTGAAGTCATTTCTGATGCCTTTCCACCCTGGCCTTGTGTTGGGACTCTGCTGCCTGTTTATCAGAGCACACTGCTGATGTTTGCCTGCTGGTTACCATGGAAACCGCAGAGATGAATTCATGATGTCGCCTTGGTTTCCGTGTCCATGAAGCGGATGCAGTGTGCATGCTACAGCAGCGTGACTCCCAGCTGAGTGGCGCGGGGCTCCATGCTAACTGAAGCATGCAGTAACATTGCAGCGGCGGTCAGCGCGCCGCCGCCGCCGCCGCCGCCGCCGCCGCCGCTGCAGCTGCAGCTCAACTCCTGCCGGCTTCCAGAAAGCGGAGCGACGGTGATCGGAGGCGACACGGCTGCGTGTGGACGTGGGCTGAACCTGAAGCGCGCCCTCTGGCTCTCCATGGCCTTCGTTTAGCTGCTCTGAGTCTCTGTGTTTACCTGAGAGCTTCTGGTTTCCTCTCAGCCTGATGTCATCATTACGGAGCCGCAGCGAGGCTCTGGGTCGCTTCTCTCTATTTACACAAACATTCATTTATACATCTGAGTTTTATTCCTCTGATTCCTGGAAGATTATAAAACGGACCCAAATATTCTCTCTGCTGCAGAGCCTTGAAAACATAAAATACAACGAAACGACTGAAACATTTTTATTTACTTCTGCTTTCAGGGTCACATGGCTGCTGTCTGGTAATAACCTGATACAGTATTTTTACTCCATTCATGTAGTTATTGTGTTCATACAATTTTATAAATATTATTCATTTTGAACCAGTTTTAATGGTTACAGCCTCTTTCTATTCAGACAAAACACAAAAAATAGATTTGTTTCCCTAAACCAGCAGTGAATGAAAAATTATCTTTACTGCATAAAAAACAAACTAAAATAACTTTGTGGGAGTTTTTGTTACCAGAAAATGAAAAATCTAAAATGAAGTTGTGATGTTGTGTTGAAGTGACTGCAGAACGGAACCAAATGTTCTGATGTCTGCATGAACAAAATAAAAAATAAGAAACAAAAACATTATGATTTATCCAATAAGCAGCTGAACATCCATTTTCTTAAACCCTTGACCTTGATGGGGTCAGGAGGAGCTGCTGCCTTTCTCTAGCGAGTGTTTCGGTTGAGAGGCAGGGTCACCTGGAGGTCAAAAGGTCTGTCACAGGGCAACACAGAGACAGACAGGACACACAACCACACACACACGCCTACACCCCCTCACACACTTAAACTTTAATTTTTTTTTTAAGTCGCTGTTGCTTTGCTTCAGGAGTTCTGGAGAACTAGACCCGGTTGGTTGGACTCAGTGTGAGTGACCCCAGTGTGACCTCTGTGACCCCTGTGTTTGTGCTCCCTCAGGTTTTCTCGGGGATCTTCACAGCGGAGATGGTTCTGAAGATCATCGCCTTGGACCCGTACTACTACTTCCAGACGGGCTGGAACATCTTCGACAGCATCATCGTGTGCCTCAGCCTCATGGAGCTCGGATTGTCTGATGTGGAGGGGCTCAGCGTCCTGCGCTCCTTCCGGCTGGTACGTCCCCACAGCCGCCGGACCAGACCTGCTGCTAAACACAGACAATACCAACCAGTAGTGATGTTTCATTTTGGCGCCCGCTCCAACGCAGCACCCACATGCGTAGCGTGTAGCTACTGATCCTGCCTCAACCGCTTTGGTTTCTGTTGGTGGAAAACCGAACCAGACGAGAAGTGATTCCCTCTGAGATGTTTGGGTTGATGGTGCGTGCTGATTGGTCGGTGCAGAGTGATGTCATTTAGCCCAATAGTCCAGCTGTGGCCCAGTTTCTGACCGATCAGGCGGAGTGGAGCGGAGGCGTCAGCAGCAACTCGGATCTTCATCTGTCCTCACTGATCTCAGGAAGTGTCACTCTGAGGATCTCCGTCTTCCTGCAGGACCCCCCACCATGATGACACCCCTTCATCCTCCTCATCCTCACTGGTTGCATCTGCAGATTGTTTCTTCTTCTTCTCTGATTTATGTGACCTGATAGATGCTGCAGAAGAAGAAAAATCCTCTGTTCTGCTGATGGATCCAGGATAACCGGAGATCTGCTTCTTTTCCAACATTTTACTCATATTTGCTTTAAAAGTCTCTAAGGCTGTTTTTCCCTCCTGATGGTCCGGTCGATCCGGTTCTACTGGAACCAGAACTCCATCATCTGCTCCACCTCCAGCTGCTGTGGTTCTGACCCAAACCAACCTGTTCCCCTCCTGGCCTGTGGGGGCGCTGCACCAAGAACCACTGAAGGAAACGACACAAAAACCTCTGAAGACACTGAGAGCAACTTCCTTCTTCACCAGATGGAAACAAGATGGAGACGACAGATTTTTCTCTTTAGTCATTGGCTGAAGACCAGGAGCCATTTCTGCTGCTAGCGCTAGGCTAGCACGTTAGCTTTGGTTGTATTTACCCAGAATGCCCTGCGCTGTAGTCCACTTCCTGCTTTTTTTGGAGCTGCTGATCATTTTGTATCTGAAACTCAGATCTACATCTGGTCCAGTCAGTCAGAGTTGATTGAATCCTAAATTAAAGGTTATTTTTCCTGTTGTTTCCGACTGTTGACCTCTGACCCCTGTCCCCTGTTCCGCCCCAGCTGCGTGTTTTTAAGCTGGCCCGCTCCTGGCCGACCCTCAACACGCTCATCAAGATCATCGGGAACTCCATGGGCGCCCTGGGCAACCTGACGCTGGTCCTCGCCATCATCGTCTTCATCTTCGCCGTGGTGGGGATGCAGCTGTTCGGGAAGAACTACCAGGTGGGCCGCCGTCGCCCCCCGGTGGCCGGGCCGGGGCCGGCGCCGTGTCTAACCTCTGCTGTGCTCCTGCAGGAGTGTGTGTGTAAGATCTCCAAGGACTGCGTCCTCCCCCGCTGGCACATGAAGGACTTCTTCCACTCCTTCCTCATCGTGTTCCGGGTTCTGTGCGGCGAGTGGATCGAGACCATGTGGGACTGCATGGAGGTGGCGGGGCAGCCGCTCTGCATCCTCGTCTTCATGCTGGTCATGGTTATCGGAAACCTGGTGGTGAGTTCCTCCGAGGGCCGCCAGGGGGCGCTGCTGCCGCAGGGTCTGTTAGAGAGGCTGCTGCTTCTGAACCGGACCAGCTGGACCCGGTTTGGGCTGGGCTGGGTGGAAAGTAGACGTGCACCGATTGCAGTTTTACGGCTGATTCCTGATCTTTAAAAAAGATTGACCTGCCGATTCTGAAACATTTCTAAATATAATAAAGTCACTGAGTTGGTAACAGATGGGCGACTATTGTTACTGTAAACATTCAGACACAACCTGGTGGGCGGGGCTAAACTGGTGGGCGGGGCTAAGATTGTGGGAGGGGTTAACAGTCAAACTCACTGCAGCGTAAGGAGACAGCAGCTGATTTTTAGACCTTTACAGATAAAGATCAGATCAGCTTCACATTTAAGTATCTGATGATCAATGATCACAAAATTAAGGAAATCGGTTAGACGATAAATCAGTTGGACGATAAATCAGTTGGACGATAAATCAGTTAGACGATAAATCGGCTGGACGATAAATCGGTGCACCTCTGATTGAACGTCTGTGTTTCCAGCTGCGGCGTTTCTGGCTGCTGAGGTTCTGGTTCTGATTCTGGTCTCTTCAGTCGACCTACAGATCAGTAGAGATGGAGAAAAAAAAGTTTCTCTTCTGAATTCAAAAGACTCAAAAATAAATTTTAAATGTGTTTAATTCGAACGTCTCTGATCCTGTCAGGATAAAAATTACTGGACGATAAATTATCCCAGAAGTTCTTGTGATAAACGAGAATATTTTTATTTTCACACCATTTTCAACTAATATGATGCTAATGGCATATTAATAATACTAATACTAATAATAATGCAAGAATATATTCTCAAAGATCAATAAACTTTAAATTTTAATGAGCATTTAACACTGGAACTGCAAAACATTTTAAATATTCAGAATAAATAAACAAAACAACAAATAAAATGAACAAAATTGTAGAGTTAAGATCTAAAAACCCGACTGAAACTTTTATCCTCCAGTTTTTGGTAGAAAGAGAAATCGATAAATCATGATTATTGATCTGTTGTAATGCAGTTCACATATAATATATATATAACATATACTATAACCACCAATTATTGATGTAAATATTTTTTATTTGAGTAAAAACCAGACAGATAAACTAACTAAACTTAATTCTGGTCATTTAAGTTGTAGATTTTTAAATAAACTGATGGAAAACCGATAATATTTCAGTGTTTTAGACAAATATTCTAATTGTGTCTTTTCCTCGTCAGTGAAATAATTTAAACTGAATCTCCAGAACCGTTTGAACAGATTCTGAATCAAATCAAACGGCTGAGATTCTGATTTCTGCAGATCTGCTGTGATGAATCTGTTTTAATGGGACGAATCAGAGCAGCAGCTGGTTTCTACTGGAGCTGCAGAGTTCTGCTCCTCTTCCTGTTTCTGTTCTGGATCGGTTCTGCAGGAGTTCCTCCGGCCCGCTCCGATGTTCTGACCCAAAAACACAGAGTCACAGCCAGAGGAGCGGATGTTCAGGAAGCACGAAATTCCCAAACCAGGAAACACCGGAAGCATTTCAGCATCTGATGGAGATAATAACTAGATCCAAAAGTAACTTTATGATCCTGAAAACGTCTCGACTTCAGGAGAGGAGCAGCTTCTTATTTCCTCTTCCTCCTCTTCCTCTTCCTCCTCCTCTTCCTCCTCTTCCTGGTTCTGATCAGCCTGAAGTTTCTCCGTCTCTCCGTCCGTCAGCGGATCGTAACGACTCTCAGAGTTCGCAGCAATAACTCGACTCCTCTCAGCTGCTGGCTTAATGCGCTGATGGAGATTTAATAATGAGGCTGATACAGCACACACACACACACACACACACACACACACACACACACACACA
>NC_036463.1:25061769-25079063 GCF_002775205.1 Xiphophorus maculatus
AGGCCGCCATGTGGAGAAGTATGTGGTTCCGGAGGACGACAGCTACATGACCAACCCCAACCTGACCATCAGCGTTCCCATCGCCCCCGGAGAATCCGACGTGGAGTTTCCGGAGGAAGAGGAGGAGGAGGAAGAGGAGGAAGGTCAGGAGGAGCAGAGCGAGGGGTCCGAGGGAGACGAGGAGAGAGAGGAGGAGGTGAGGATCCGACCCGACCCAATAACTGCAGATAAACAATAAAACTGTAAAATCTCTGAACTTCCTGGTTTGCATGAACTGCTGATAATCAGACAGTTTTCTGACGTCGGTCTGGAGGATGAATCTGTTTCACCAAACTCTGGTTACAGCCACAACTTCAGCCAGAGGTTTTAAATCAGGGAACATTTCTCCATCGGAAGTGATCAGTTGGATCATTTCCTAATTTCTCTTCATTCCTGCTGAGTTCAGCTTCACCAGATCAGAGATCAGGAACCGAAATCAGATTTTTATCAAAGGTTCAGTCAAATCTGAGGATCTGCTGGAAGGAGGAAACATGGTGTGTGTTCCTGGAAACATGGTGTGTGTTCCTGGAAATGCCGTGTGTGTTCCTGGAAACATGGTGTGTGTTCCTGGAAACATGGTGTGTGTTCCTGGAAACGCCGTGTCTGTTCCTGGAAACATGGTGTGTGATCCTGGAAACATGGTGTGTGTTCCTGGAAACGCCGTGTGTGTTCCAGGAAACATGGTGTGTGTTCCTGGAAACATGGTGTGTGTTCCAGGAAACGCCGTGTGTGTTCCAGGAAACATGGTGTGTGTTCCTGGAAACATGGTGTGTGTTCCTGGAAACACGGTGTGTGTTCCTGCTGGGTGTGTGTAGCAGCGACGCAGCAGGAAGTGTGTGTGTTCCTAACAGGAAGTGACTGATTTGTGTCGTGCACGTGTCACTATGAGCGTGCACGTGACCTGTGCTGACTCAGTCTGGGTCCGTCGGGTCCGGCAGGATGTTCTGGTTCAGGTGGTTTCTGCAGGATTTCAGCTGTTTGGATGTAAATCCAGGGCCGGTTCTGGTCCAGTACTGGTCCGGTCCGGTTCTGATCCGGTCCGGTCTAACTCCTGGTCGGATCTCGCTGTGGCAGCTCCTCAGAGGTTCTGCAGCTGCAGCGGCCCGGTGTTCCAGCGTCATCAGAACCTATTATTGTTCCTGCAGAGGATAAATGAAGGCAGGTTCTCCAGCTGCTCCGTTCGGGTCCAGGCCCGGAAAGTTCTGACACGCAGATTCTTCACGCCGCGTCGCTGGATCAGCACCCTGAGGGTGAAAAATGCTCTGAGACGGTGAGCGCTGGCCCGGTTCTGACCCAGATAGGCAGGTGAGCGGCGCTGCTGCTGGAGGGGATGAGTCAGCGGCCCGGTTCAGCTGTGGTTCCGACTGCTGGAGCGGGTCCGCTGAGCGAGCAGAGCGTCGGCCATCTGGATGTCGGTTCTGATGGGTTCTGGTCAGAGTTACGGTTCGGTTCCGTTGTTTCAATAGTTTGATGATTTTTATTTTAGATTGGATTGAAGAAGAAACGCAGATCAGGTTCTACAGGTCCAAACCCAGCAGAACCAAACCCAGCAGAACCCAACAGAACCAAACCCATCAGAACCAAACTCAGCAGAACCAAACCCATCAGAACCAAACCCAGTAGAACCAAACCCAGCAGAACCCAACAGAACCAAACCCAGCAGAACCAAACCCAGCAGAACCCAACAGAACCAAACCCAGTAGAACCAAACCAAACAGAACCACTCTCCAGAACTTTTTCTGTGAAATAAGAGCCGGAACATGAGAACCCAGCAGGTTCTGTCCCGGTTTGGACCCGACCCGCCGTGTTTCTGCACCTGGAAGTGACTCAGTGAGGCTGTGATGACCTTTGACCTCTGCAGAGACCAGCAGGTGTCAGCAGTGGCAGGTGGAGGCTTTGATTCGTCTCTGAGAGAAACATCAAAACCACCAGAACAGAGAAACCCAAACTGTTACAGAACCAGAACCAGAACTCAGTAAATATGATACAAACAGAACCAAAACGGTAAAACAGATTTTCATTTCAGGGATTTTTTCTTTTCCTCAAAAGAATAAAAACATTTTTATCCAGTTTTCTCATAAATATATTTAAATATTTTATATTTATTAATATTTTTTAAATTCTCCTTCATCTGGAATCTGAACTGGATCTGCAGCAAAAAACTAAATACATTTTATTTTTTCTTCATAGTTTTAAATAATTGAGACATAAATAAACTGGAGCAGTTCTTCAAACGGACCCGGTTCTGTCTGGCAGGTTCTGTTTGGTTCTGCTGAGGTTCTCTATGGTTCTGTCCAGTTCTGTTTGGTTCAGATTCTGGGTCTAACTGCTGTTTCCTCTCGGTGTTGTTCGGTTCCGGACCGTTTTGCCTCCATCCGTCTCTGAGCTCCTGCTCGTTTTTTCTTCTTCTCTGTTTTTTCTTCTTCTTCTGTGGTTTAGATGAACGATGTCCCGTTTTCTGTCTCTCTAAGCAGAAAACGTCCCGCTGACTGATGTTGGTCTGTCCTTGTTAGCGCTGCTCTGTGCCTTTAAGTAAAGATGAATGACTGTGTGGGGAAAAAGCATCTGTTACCATGGCGACGGATAATGAAACAAGGGCGGTGAAGACGACTGGCTGCGTTTTTACCCAAGGACAAAAGGATCGGAGTTATTCTAACATGTTTGATGGTCAGAGCAGAGCAGGAGGCTCCGCCCACCACGCCGGGAGACGACGCAGCGTTTATAACTGTTAATCAATAATCAATCACTTCCTGTTTGACCCGACACACAGGAACAGCCTTCTACTGCCCTCTACAAAACGGGAAAACAGCTGCTGCAGTAAATTCATTGGGTTTATAGTCAGAACCGGATCCAGGACCGGATCAGGTCAGATGGTTCTGGTGGAAACAGGATGAGTATGTAGAAAAGCTCCTCTCTGAAGCACGGTGGAGGCCGGTGATGCTGTGGACATGGTAGCAGAGATTAGGATAAATTATAACCTCATGTCTGGTTTTGTTCTTCCTGCGGCTCCTTGAGGCAGAATTGTTCTGAGTCTCGGCCCGGTTTGACGGCTTAACAACCAGGAGAACTTTAAGGCTGCAGTCCCACCAGGTCCGCTTCGACCCACTTCAACCCAACTCCAGTCCATTTAGAAAGTCCGGTCCAGTTGGTGAGGTGTGAACGCTAAGCTAACTAAGGTTTACTGGACCATCAGCAGGAAAACACAATAAATAAGGATCCAGGTTCTTATGTGTTTCATATGAGCTGGTTGCTCTCTGTTTGGGTCGACCCGCAGAACTCCGGTTCCTCCGGTTCCTTCGGTTCCTTCGGTTCTGTCCCTGAACCAGGCCGGTTCTCCATTTTCTTGCAACTCAGATCCATAAACTGAAATACATTTAAACTCCTCATTACAGACGTCAGCTGTCAGCAGGCTGCATTATCCACCCTGGGTCTGCTCGTCTCTGGGAGCGTGTGTGTCAGAGATTAGAGAGAGAGAGAGAGGGTGTGTGTGTGTGTGTGTGTGTGTGTGTGTGTGTGTGTGTGTGTGTGTGTGTGTGTGTGTGTGTGTGTGTTTGGCTTCACCTCTGCCTGCATTTGTGTCCAAGGCTGCTGGCATTTGTCACAGTCGCTGCTCTCTGTTCTCAGGCTCTGAATGTATTCATGAGTGGCTGTTGACTCAGGTAGTTAGCTCACCTGTTCACACACACACACACACACACACGCACGCACGCACACACACACACACACACGCACACACACACACACACACCGTTTCTACCGTTTCTTTGTCCAGACAAAAGACAGACCGTCCAGATTTCTCTCCCTCCGTCCTCAGCAGAAACTCATCCCTCCATCGTCTCTTTGTGGAGTTAAACTCCCATGATGCTCAGCAAACTGGGACCTTTAAAGTCAGCTGGGATTGATGTAGCGGGGGGCTGGGGGGTTTCCTGTCGTCCTGGTTTTAAGTGAACAGACGGTGGTTTTCCTGCGTTTTGGAAGCTGAAGGTTTGGTTCTGTTGCTGCCAGGAATCCTGCCGGTTCTGAACGGTTCTGACTCATTCTGCAGAGAAACAAAGAGACTCTGGGCACAAAAACAGGATAAAAAGTTTAGAACAAAATAGTGAAGGTAATTCAGGCTGGAGGCTGGAGGCAGGCCGGCTTCCTGAACACGGTAGAAACCGGGTCTACCCGGTCCGGACCCGGTCTGGACCGAGTCTTGACCCGATCAGCTCATCACATGGTTGTTTCTGGTTTCTTCAGCAGAAAGAAGAAATCAGCCTATCAGAGGGCAGCACAGTGGACCTGAGGAAGCCTGGCGAGGAAGAGGACGAGTACTCAGAGCTGGCCGAAGAGGCCATGGACCCGGACAACTGCTTCCCTGACGGTAGGAACCGGCCCGGTTCTGCAGAACTCACACCCACCTGGTGATGGCGGTCCGATTGGACTGAAGTTTTCACCCTGAAACATTTTTACAGTCAGTCACATTAACAAGCTGCTGCAGTTCAATTCTCACAAAATCAACAAGCTTTTTCATAATTTGCATAAATGTGAGTTTATTGCAGATTTTATGCAAAACAGATCAAACAGATCGAGTTTAAATCATCCTGACTCCCACCAGCAGGAGGCAGTGTTTCCTGCTGCCTCATACTCACTAAATGTCGCGTTAAAGTTTGTCATCGATGTGGCGACGAATAAAATTTACTGTCGGATATAAGATCTCAAAATTCCTTTCAGATACAAAGAAGGTCACAAAGTCAGTGAGTTTAATTAGAAAATAATCATAAAATTCTGACGGGGCTGAGTTATGTTTCCATCCAGCTGAATTTTTAAAATGTCACAAAAATAAGAAACCAAATAAATTGGATTTGTTTGGACAGAATCAGTCAGATTACACTAAGCAGAAATTCATCAGGTGTTGGTGCTTTGCTCCGTAACAAACAGGAAGTCGAGGCTAACTAGCATGGACCGTTGTTGTCCAGAGTGACGAGACCAACATGGACTGAACTGATTCCTTCACTTCCTCCTGTGTATTTGATAAAACCACAGAGACTATAAATCTAAAACTGAGCAGAAAATCAATGACATTGTTCACAACTTCTCCTGCTGTTCACTGATTGGTCGGAATCTACTGGAAGAATCCAAGTGAATGGGAGAAAACCCAGACTGAGCAGTGGGGTGAGATTTGAATCCAGTGGAATAATGAAGGCTAAGGCTAAGCTAACATGGACCAAACATCTCAGAAAACCAGAGATGATCCTCCAGTCTGAGGTTTTTATTTCTGCCGTCATCTTTTTCAGAAAAGCCAAAAATCACAAGAAGTTTTATTTTTTATTTATTGTTATCATCAACCGTTAACATTTCAAAATGTCTCTGATGATTCTTCTATGATTGAAGACAACATAATAAATGTTGGTTGATTCTTTTCTTATCATTAATGTGATCTCTAAATGTCTCTTTTGTGTGAATTTTTTGCCTCTTTCAAATATTTTCTGGAGGATTTGGGATCCATTCGGTTGGAAACAGAAAAACCTTTTGGGTTATTGTTGTCTACTCTAGTTTTATATTTTACTGGAGGAGCAGCGAGGAGCCCAGAATTACAGATATTAATCAACAATAAGCTGCGTTGGCGTTTGAGAATCCAGGACAAACAGATGAAACTAAAACAAACTCCACACAGAAAAGTTGCTGCAAATCCTCAGAGAGCGATGAGTTTTCCATTATTCCGTCTGTGAAGGTGTATCCCCGCGCGTTCCTCCGGCTCCTCTAACCTTCAGCACATCCCACCCCCCACTACCACCACCCACTTGGCCCAAAACTCTCACAGCAGATTTATGACTGTGTTCCTACTAACCCAGGTGAGAAGCAAACACCTTGGCACTTCCTGACTCAGCCGCTTTCCTCCAGCAGACATTTGTCTCAGACGCAGGAAGCAGGAGACACGCTGAGAGGTAACCGCTGTAACAACAACCAGTAAACCTGATGGATGACCTTCTGCCACAGCCTAAACAAAGGTCACTGCTGTTTCTACTGCAGACGATCTGCTGCTGTTAGCCACGACTTAAACACCAACAGGAAGTCAAAGTCTGACCCTGATACAAGAATGGTTATTTTGTCTTTGGCTTTTTCTTTCTCTACTGAGGGATGAACACATGAATAATAACCAGCTGAGATCGACTGCAGCTTCTCCTCTGTTTGGTGATGAAGGTGAAGCTGCAGCCATCAGATGGTTTATAACCTTTACTGAGGTAAAGTTTGAAAATGTTACCGTTATTCACAACATTCATGCAGAAAATGGACAGAAAGTAACCTGGGGTAACCTTCAGGTGTGACTGCTCTACCTCTACACACACACACACACACACACACACACACACACACACCCTTCAGTGATTGCTCTAGCATCTCGTGTGTGAAGACGAAGGTATGAAGGGAATTTTGTGGAACATGAAGTCATATATCGACAGAATAATTTTCAATAAAAAAACATTTTTAGCTGCTAAGTTACTGAATAAATATACATATGAGCTGATTTTAGTCTTCAGGTTCTTCAGCCATCAGACTGGAGCAAAGAGTTTCAGGAAGTCCTGATCATTTATGGAGCTTCTTTACAAATATGGACGCTAACATTAGCATTAGCTGCTACATGTTAGCATTGAGATGCTATTTTAGGCTAGCATTGCTTCGCTGACAGGCTAACTCCTTTTAGCACAACTTGAACCCAACAGCAGTCTTTTCCATCGTCCAATCAGATCGTCTAGCAGCAGGAATTAGAACCGTTTTGTCCTCCATCGCTGTTAGCAGAGTTAGCTTGAGCGTCAGATTTACGGTCGTACCAGAAACGTGTGAATACAAAAGTTCCAGCTCGGGACTTTTGTATGGAAAAAGAAAATGCGACTAATTGGATTACAATTTTTAACACGTTAATCAAAACCTGGTTTTATTTAAACTTTGTCTTTTCATTTGAACTTTTTCACATTTTATCCCAGATTTGAACCAACAGAGAAATTATCATCTTTAATAATTCATAAAATCTGTAACAAATTCCAATACATAGCGGTTCACATGCATTTGTATTCATCCCCCTTTCAGTCTGACACCCATAAATAAAACCCAGAGCAACCAGTTCAGTCATTAATCAGAGGACGGACCAGCAGGAGACCCACCAGAACCAGAACCTGCAGCTTGTTGTGCTATGTTAGATCTGCTGAATCCTACCAATCAGCTCCAACTCTTTGTTTCTTTGGTTTGGTTTCCTCTGGGTTCTGTTTCTGTTCTGCTTCTGTTGCTCCGGCCCGTTTCTAGGAAGCTGACAAACATCGTGATGTAAAGATGGCGACAGACTCCAGCCGCGGTCGCCCGCTGCCTAATTACCCAGATTACATCATCACTTCCTGCCCAGCCTGCGGATGTTCAGTTTGTTCTGCAGTCACATGACGGTTTCCCCGACCACATCCCCCCCGCTTGGCCCGATACTTTCACACTAGATTTATGGTTTTCTTGTGACGGCCCAGGTGAAAAGCAAACACCTTGTTTCCTTCCTGACTCAGCCGCTTTCCTCCCGGAGCGCAGAGATTTGTCAGCGTGGATCGGATCCACGCAGCAGCAGCAGCAGCAGCAGCAGCAGCAGTCGCTGCAGCCACTCGGGGAAGTTTGTGGATAAATCCCAGCTCCTGAGTGACCACACTGCGATAAAAACTCAACATATTCAGGAATTTAGATGAGCCTCTCAAGCTTATTACTCATAAAAACCCCTGAGAGGAAGAAACAATGAGGACAGCCAGCTGGAAAACCCTCAGTGAAGAACAAACTGAGCCGAACACCTGCAGAACCTCCATCACCGGCACCGAGGTGCAGCTCTCTAACCTGGATTCATCCAGCAGGACCGGCTGGTTCTGAATGCTCACGCTGCGCTGGAGGGACCAATCAGATGCAGGAACACAGCGGTCACTTCCTGATTTAATCACAAACTCATTAAAACCTGGTTAAACAGAAACAACCAAAGTCTGATCAGAAACAAGCCGACGTCATAAACATGACTTAATGCTGAGCATTTAATACAAATATTAAACACAGAAGTTCTCTAGTAATACCTCAGACATGAACAAACTTTTATAAAATACTGAACGTTTAACATGATGGATATATTTTACTCTCTCTGACTGACATGCATTATCTTAATACTTCATCTGATCAGTTTCTTCCCTGTTGGATTCATATCTACATGAATTTAAAAATATGGAGTTAATCATGAATATCATGACCGTCCTTCAGTACCACTGCGACCCCTCAGGGGCCGCGGCCCTCATGTTGAAGCCCTCTGATCTAAACAGCATCATTTAGAAAGATGCTGGTTTACTTTATGTTGCACAAACGCAGCAACAAATCACTTTAAAACTACAAATAAAAAAATTAGCATGTTCTAAAACTAAACTTAAAAATGACTGATATTTACATAAATATATAAAACCAGATCCTATAACTTGCTGAATAGTTTTCTGCAGGTTTGTTTTGTTTTATTTCAAGTGTATTAAAATATTTGTAGTTCTGAAATTAAATGAATCATTTTAATGTTTTTCTCCACCAACAGCAGAATCTGATCAAATATAGTTACAGTTCATATCTAACTGGTTTGATCCTGTTTTCCATCTTTAATTAGATTTAAATACATAAATCAATCTGCAAAAACACAAAAGCTTGTGGTTTAGTTTCTACGTAAAGTGAAACGTTTTCCTGCAGCTTCTCGGCTTTAAAAGCAGGATGTGGATCTTGGATCATCTTCCTCTTTGTTTTAACATTAATGTTTCCTTCAGCCTCGGTTTCGGCTCCAGGACTCGGAGCTGAAGCTGTGAATCGCAGCCAGCAGTCGGACGCATAAAAAGGTCAGAAGCATAAAACTGAGCGGAGGCAGGAATAAAAGCGCTCCTCCTCACGCCGGGTGGAGCTGCCAAGCAGCAGATGTTGTTTGAGTTTGATTCATTTAGAAGATGGATCGTCCATCAGCTCCGTCCCAACGCCGCGCCGTCTCCCTGATTCAGCACAGTCCTTCGCAGCAGGCGGACGTTTGTCACCGGCGGGACTCGGATCGGCCGCCGGAGCGCCGACAGGGAGAGTGGGGGGGTCGGCTCTGCGCCGCGTCTCCGACTCATTTGTTTCAGCTGAAACGGCGAAGAAACGCAGAGGAAGGATGAGGGATGGAGGAGATGTTTGGATCTACCTGCTGGAGCTGAAAGGACAGCAGCTTCACGTTCCGTCTCGCTGGCACCAACTGATCCGGACCTCCAGCGAGCAGCTGGGCTGACTCAGCGCTGGCCGCTCAGACTGGACCAGTAGCACCAGTCTGCTGACTCAGCGCCGCTCCTGCAGGCAGCTGGCTGCAGGAGGAGGCCTGGAAGAGTCTGGCAGCTGCTGGAGCAGCTGGGGGTTAAACATCCAGGGAGCAGTTTGGGTTTGAGCCACAGAACCGGCGCAGACCTGTGGTCCGCCGGTCCTTATGTCGGGTCTGATCATCAACACCCTGGAATCATCAGAACATCAAGACAAAAACGCCAAACAAACGTCCATCCAGGTGTTACAGACCAAACTGCGTCCTGCTTCCAAACGTCTGGTGGACGAAGAGACGGAAGTGAGACGATGATCCTCCGGATCCGACCCGCTGCTGCTAACCCGACCCGAAGGAGGAAGAACATCAGCACCGAACCAACCACCTGGGAGGGGTCAAAGGTCATCCATTGTTCTCCAGAGAAATCTCTATCTACAGGCCTCAGTTAGCAGGTCTAAGGTTAAAGGTCGTGACCCTGAACCAGTCTGGCTGCCCCCATCTTTCTAGAAACAAGATGGCTGCCCGACTGCGGTCAGCAGCAGGAGGGGGGACGAGACTCCTGGGACGATGTCCACCGGACTGGTTGGACCAGAGGACAGATGTTGGACCAGAGGACAGATGTTGGACCAGAGGACAGATGTTGGACCAGAGGACAGATGTTGGACCAGGCACGGTGGGGGAGGGTCCTGCTGTGGACTTGTTCTATGAACTCCTTCCAGCCTCTAATTCCTCCAACAGCTAAAGCTGGGTCCAAACACAGCTGCAACAGCACCAAGCTGTTCCTCTGGCCTAGTCAAAGTCCAGACCTCAGCCTGAGCAGAACCAAATATTTTCAAATCTCAATTAACAGAACCAATTCTGGACGGATTCCGAGTCTGATGAGGTCCGACTGTCTGACCAGAATCAGAACGTTTATGGTCAGAAGAACGACGAGATTTTTTTCAGTCCAAACGGACATGAAGACTGACGAGTTTCTGGACCTGCCGGGTCTGATGGAGGTTCTGGACCTGCTGGGTCTGATGGAGGTTCTGGAGCTGCTGGGTCTGATGGAGGTTCTGGAGCTGCTGGGTCTGATGGGGTCATTAGTGGACTGTGGTGTGATTGGTCCAGAGTTCTGTTGACTCAGAGGAAATTAGCTTTCGTGTCTTTTATTCTTGCTGGATGCATAAACAAACCTCTGGCCACTAGGTGGCAGCACTGCTGAAGCTAATCAACAGGTTCAGCAGTAGAAGAAGTCACAGCCTTTCACTCAGAACTCACCGTTTGGAAAATTTCGTTCTCGTTTTGGAGAATCACCAACCAGGAGTCGAGTTTAAAGCCGCACCGCTAGCTTGGCTAACATGCGCTGAATGCTAACAATTAAAAACGCCACAACTTGGCTTGAAGCAGCCGATGGAAACAGCTGCTGATGTTCTGGACTTCCTGTTCTTGCAGATCAAGTCCAGAACTGTTGGACAGAACCACAGAGTCCAGTTGATTCCTGTTTTCATCAGGATCTGCTCAGTCAGTACAGTTGACCAACATGAGGCTCTAGCAGCCAGTATGGACCCGTGGTTCCTCCACTGAGGACCTCCTGGTTCTACTGGGTCAGATTACTTTCTCTCCATGAAACCGGGCTGATCAGTGGAAGGTCCGGTCCATATTCCCCTGAGAGCTCTGCGTTATATTTAGCCGTTTAGCTGAAAGCCCATCGGAACCGCTGAGGTCTGCTAGCTGCCAGATGGCGCAGGAGCGCTGACCTTTTCCAAAGGGAAGTTTGGGTTTTTCAGCCTGCAGGACATTATGTAAGCCTGGAGCTCAGCTGTGGCGGTTCTACCTCCTGCTCATCCGGGTCCACATCTCACAGCTAACAGATCCAAATGCAGATTATCAGACTTTCCCCCAACACGGCCATCTTTGTTTCTAACAGGGTGTTCCAGTCCACTTTCTGTGTCTCAGTGACTGTGTGTGGTCCGGTCAGAACCAGCAGCGTTTCTCCCTGCGGCTCCCCCTAGCTGTCAGGAAGACAGAGAACATGCCGGCGCTCCTTTCTCTCATTATTATTTATCGCGCTACACAAAGCAGAAGGTCGTCCCGCCAGGAGGAGCCGAGCGCCGACGAGCCGGAGACGCCGGGCAGAAAGACGGAGGTCATCGATCAGCGAACCTCCGCCTGCAGCTCCAGGAGGAAACTCCATCAGCTGGAGGGAGGAACAGAACCGCTGACCCGGGCCGACCTCTCTAACACTCATGTTCAGATTGACATGCTTGCTGTGGTTCTGTCATCCAGAACCACCACGATCAGAATCCAGCTATAGATCTACCATCTACAGACCTGCTCAGTAAAAACCAAACACTGCTGCCGACAGAAAGCAGAACGACTCACAACTTTTTCAGTTTGTCAGAAAAAGAGCAGCAGAAGAAAATGTTTCCTGCAGGTTTCAGATAAATGTCCTCGTTAGACGGAAACGTTTGATGGCCGACAGCAGAAGAAGAAAACACGATGAGTTAAAACAAACTCAAAGGTTTTTCTGAAATGTTGTTGGTTCCAAACCCACCGACATCCCAAAACGTTTTCATCCACATGGAAACAAAAAAATCTATTTTTACTCCCCAGACCTGCAGGTTCTCCTGTTACCAAGACATTCTGTTGGTTGGACACTAGGTGGCAGTAATCACCACAAACAGGTCCTTTAAAAGTCTCCAAGTTACAGAACTAAGTTAAAACAAGTCAAAATTCATTATTAATAATGTATCAGAAGTTAAAAACAGACGTCTCTCCTGTTAAATCAACTTGATGAATTTTGATTTCTGAGTTTAAAAACATTTTAGTTTTAGTTTTCAAGGCAGCAGGTTAATGTTTGTTTTTGAGTTAAATTAGCTTCAAATGTTTTACAGAATATGAAACAATTTGCTTTGTTGACTCTATTATGTAATCTATATTTTATAAAATCGATGAAACAGTTTTTTGTTTTTGTTTCTGCAGGAATTATTCTAATTAAACCAGATTTGTGCTGCAGGTTAAACTAACTGAACAGTAGTTGATATTTACGGCGACCCGGTCGCCTGAGTCGTTCTGGGTCTTTATTCTGGAGGAACCGCTCCGGTTCGCCGGATTAAATCCTTCCTGTCAATAATAAAGAGCTTTCCTTCTCCACACGTGCCACTGCTGAGGCAGATAAAGCTGAAAAATGGGAATTTTAATTTCCACCTCCGCTGCAGTTCCAACAAACGTCTGTGCTGCCCTTTTTTCCCTTTCACTGCGCTCGTCACTGAGCTAGAAGTAAAATGTGCAAAGGGAACACTTTTCTTTAGCGTTCCTCCGGAGGAGAAAGGAAACCACAGAGGAGGTCGTTTTCTATTCACTCCTCCATCAGCAGGTTGCTGCTTCAGCCTCACTTTCTTCCTGTAGAAACGTATTTTTATCAGGCACACTGCAGGGCAGCAAAGCCCTGAATTCAAACCCAGGCAGTCATTATTTCACCTGAGAGCCGCAGCTCAGCCTCCTCCAGCCAGACGGAGCAGGTTTAACCCTCTGATCAGCGCCGACACGCCGCGCCACGTTAGCCGCCTCATTAGCCGTTTAAATGCCAGCTCATTGGTTAATGTTGTGATGCCCACAGAGTGGGAGTGGGAGTGTTTCTGCCTCGGTGGGCAGAGTGGAGCCTCCTGTTTTCAGTGGGACTGGAAGGTCTCAGGTGGAGCCTGCTGAGTCCGGCTGCCGCTGTGCCCTTGAGCAACGGAACCACGCGCCTCCTGGAAAACGTCTCTGCTGTTTCTCTGGAAAACTGCAAAGGAAAAACGTCTGAAAGTTTCTGAGTGGCAGATCTGAACATGGAAAGTCAGAGAATTAAATTTCAAATGAGAAGCAAATGAAGCCGTTTCTAATCTGAGAACACCTCGGAGTGTGAGGTCACGACCCCGCTGCATTATGCATCTGGATGCTGCTGCGCTCCGGCCTGCAGCCTGTCTTATGTAACCTCTGCACAGTTCATGCACTGAGCCGCAGCACAAACGGCACAAAACACAACCATCGATCAGCGAAGCTTTACTGGAAAGATTTTACCACCAAGGAGGAAAATGATTACAAAAAACTAGAATATTAACTATTTCTGCCTGTTAATCTAAGTTTATACATATAAATATTAATAAATGAAGAAGATAAAAAACTAAACATGGTTTGGATCGTTTGCCTGATTAAAGGAATCAGTTTGTAAAATTATTTTGTTCTCTGTTGAATGAAACAAACAAAAACTATTTTATTCAGTAACTAGAACATGAACTCACTGAACTCCAAGTTTAATGAATTAAATCAAATGTTTCTGTTTCTCAGTAAACGTCTCTGGTTAGATGTGGGTTTTGTTCACATAAAAAAGTTTTTTATGTGTTTTTATCTAATTTTTATCTAATTAGAAATAAACAGTGTTGATCTTAACGAACCGCCTGAGCTGATGGACTTTATTAGTTTCATTAATTAGAGTTGTGGCCTCCAAACGGCGGCTGGTTGCATTTTGGCCTCTTATCATCTAAAGTGACTGAAGACCTGAGCTGTGAGAGGAACCGGGTCGGTTCCACCCGACCCGATAAACTCACTGTGTGTTACTGAAACACACAGCAGCTTTTATAAAATATAAACATATGACCAAATATTATATTCAGACGGTTGGATGGTTGGATGGATGGATGGATGGATGGATGCATGGATGGATGGATGGTGGTTGGATGTAATGCGGCCCAGTCTGACATTTTGCCTGAAAACCTTTGACTTCCTGTAACTCCAGGTCCAGCAGCCGTTCAGAGCCGTTTCCATGGCGACGGCATTTTATCAGAGTAAACATGAAGCAGCAGTTGGTCTGCAGCAGCCGGTCTGCAGCAGCCGGTCTGCAGCAGCCGGTCTGCAGCAGCCGGTCTGCTGATGGTCATTCAGCAACGTTTTCTGGGTGGTGTTAATAGCAGATCAATAGCAGATCAATGCTTCGATCAGCAGAGCTGCGTCTGGCCCATCAGGTGATCCAACGAGGCGTTTAGATCTGCGTTCAGTCCGTTTATTAGAGCCCGTTTCAGTCCAGCTCAGGGGGTTTCCTAACTCTGCCCGGGTTGGATTACAGCTCGCTTGTTCTCATTGGATTACCAGCTGACAGATCAGGAAGAGCCTATTAGTCTCCATGGAAGCAGAAAGCCGGGTAATCAGAGCTGTAATTACAGAGGCAGGCAGACGCTGCAATCAGAGCGGAGAGGAGCAGCTCCAATCATCATCTTCAGCCCGTCCGTCACAGGAAGCCAGTCATTCACCAAAATATGGCTCCCTCCCCTCAGAGCGTCCAGGGAGCGTCTGTCCTTAAAAGGTCGCGATGCTGACCGACCTGAAACATCTGCACGGATCCGCTCAGCGTCTCCTGCCAACTGCAACACTTCTGAAATATACCACTTCCTGTTTTTGGAGCGCTCTCCGGTCCGCTTGGCGTTCACATTCAAACCGAACCAGAGTTCACTTCAACCGAACCCAGACCGAGGTTTGGAGGACCAGAGGTCAGAGGTCAATTAGTATTCATACCTCACCAACTGGACCGGACTTTGACTAGGCAAGCGGCCTGAAGTTGGATTAAAGCGGACTGGGAATGAAGCTGGACTCCAGTGAGGTTCCCTAACGCCGCTAAAGGTCAGAGTCTGGGTCAGACTGAGGTTTGGTTCCTGATCCGACTCCGGAGCAGAAACAGGTTTCAGTCTCTGATTAACTGAACCTCAGTGTTTGGGTTCACATTATTACTAACTCACTCATGATGGAGGAGGATCAGGGAGGCGTCCCTCAGGGCTCCGTCCTCCAGCAGCTGTCGTTCCTAATCTCATGTCCGTTCTCGTCTTCACGTGTCGCCTTGTCGGGTTTTTCCAGCCTCATCCTCTCACTCTCTGGGCGTCCTTCCTGTCAGCTCCGACTCCATCATCGTTCCGGCCCGCGGGCCTCTCAGCACCACTCAGCAATCACTCTCTCCCATCCTGACTCTGAGTTTCATGTTGTCCTGGATATTGTTTTTGACACATCGATCAGATCTGGTTAAAAACCAGCTTTCAGACGCGGCCGGCCGGTGGGAGTGAAACCCGAGCCTCGTTATCAGCAGAGTGACCATCGCTGCTTCGCTTCCAGCCTCCATCAGCCGCGTCTATCAAGATCAGCCGTTATTCTCCAGAGCTTCAGACGGTTGATCGATGCGTTGCTTTCAGACGGCTAGATTATATCGACGCAGAGCAAAGTGGGACTAAATAAAAAGTCGATATGGGAAACTTTTAAAGTTTATTTCTCAGATTTTTCCTCCTGATCTGCGATCTTGTTTCTGCTCCATCGGGTACTGATTACTGTTTGGAAGAGACGTGATTAAGACAAACATCGAACGTGTTTTTGTGTCGGGTTCAGCGTCCTGCCGTCAGTTAAGCTCAGAAAACGAGGAGAAAGTTGATGAGATCTGCAGTCTGCTGCATTCGTGGCTCCGTTCCGTCCAAACACACACAGGGAGAACCTGGAGCTCAGCATCTGTCTCAGAGTCACACGTTACGCAAGAACAGCAAACATTTTCCTGCTCTGGTTCCTGGACTTCACTTAAAATAAGACAAAGCTAAACTAGGAGTAACTTCAGTAACATATGGGATCTTGTTTTATGTAAATAGTTACTTAATATGGATGAAAAACTATCAGTTCCACTTGCAGATTATTTCATTTATAACAAGATGTTTGTACCACGTAAAAGGAAAACAGAAAATACATTTTAAGAATTTATTGACGTAAAACAAGCTTCTGTATTTTGCTGAAAAGTTACTTTAAGTTCTTTGGTTATTTTTGAAGTATATGAAGATATTTGTACTAGAAAGGAACCAGAGTTCCTCGGTGAGTTTTAGTGTTTTTCAGCCGGTCTGAACTCTTTCTGTCTGGATGAGCTGCTGCTCCAGCGCCCTGCAGCCAGGCACCACCAGGGACTCAAACTCACACATTTTATGCCATTAAAGGAAGAATCAGAGCCGAGGTGTGAGCAGTTGCTCCTGTGTGGTTTCTAACGGGACCTGGGGGGAAAGCGGACGGATTGTCTCGGGTCCTGAAGCTTTGGGTTGAAGCTGAACTTCCTGACCTGACCTGGTTCTGCTTCCTGCCGCCTGCAGTGTGCGTGTCCCGGTTCCAGTGCTGCGACATCGACACCACGGCGGGTCTGGGCCAGATGTGGTGGAGAACGAGGAAGACCTGCTACCAGATCGTAGAGCACAGCTGGTTCGAGTCCTTCATCATCTTCATGATCCTTCTCAGCTCGGGAGCTCTGGTCAGCGGCCGCCATCTTGGTCCTGTTGTACAATGTGTTCAGTTTGACTTGACCTTTCTCCCCTGTGGCCTCTCTGTCGCCCCCTACAGGCCTTCGAGGACATCTACATCGAGCAGAGAAGGGTCGTCAAGGTGGTGCTCGAATATGCTGACAAGATCTTCACCTACATCTTCATCTTAGAGATGATGCTCAAATGGCTCGCCTACGGCTTCAAGAAGTACTTCACCAACTACTGGTGCTGGCTGGACTTCCTCATCGTCGATGTAAGACATCCGCCCGCCTGGTTTACCGCTGTGTGTGTGTGTGTGTGTGTGTGTGTGTGTGTGGGGGTGTGTGTGTGTGTGTGTGTGTGTGAGACATCCATGAAAACAGGACAGCAGGAAAGGAGTGTGCTGTTTTCTGGTGGAGGATCTGAAAGTCTTTTCTTTAAGAAACGGAGAAATCCAGCAGCAGATAAAGACCCTGAGGATCCATCGTCCTTCATGCAGGTTTCAGAAACCAGAATGTTGGAGCTAAACTTTAGGATTTTTCATGGGTTTAACTGGAGACCTGAACAATGAGGCGATCCTCTCAGCTCAGACGGTTAAAACGGCCCGACATCCTGCTGACGGAGCTGAAACTGGCAGCCTGCTGCTCTCTCTCTCTCTCTGTCTCTCTCTCTCTCTCCGTCTCTCCCTC